>NW_027597344.1:0-85902 GCF_964194155.1 Cetorhinus maximus
GTGATGATGGGGATATCTGGTCGTAAGCTCTTCTTGGGGTCAAATATTATTCTGAAGTTGTGAAGAGTCTGCTCCAACCTCACCCAGTTGCCAGGAAGAGGGATGGAGTCGGTGGCCAGGGAATGGAGTTTGTTGCAGGGACTGAAGACAATGGCTTCAGTCTTCCCAATATTTAAATGAAGGAAATTTGTGCTCATCCAGTTCTGGATGTCAGACAAGTCAGGACAGTGTGTGACTTGGAGGTGATACTGTTCCCATAGACCTGCTATCCTGATCCTTCTCGGTGGTGGAGTGTCAGGATTTGGGAGATTATGTCAAAGTTCTGGTTGAGTTGAAGATATATAAAATCCCTCTTCCTTGCCTCATCCCCCCACTTCTCCCACATCCCCACCTCTCTCTGTCCCCTCCCATAGAGAACAGATTGTTGTGTAGGCCCAGAAAGGTTCCCTTCCCTGAAGGACATGAGTGAACCAGTTGGGTTTTTATGACAGTCCAGCAGCTTTCACATTCACTTTTTCCTAGTCCTGGCCTCACAAATTAACAGATTCATTCAGCTCAATTTCACAACCTGCCTTTGTGTTTTTGTGGGTTCTCTCTCACTCCCTTTTTTCTTTTTTAAATCAATTTCACAGGGTATTAGAAGGGGAGGATTCACTGTCGGGAAACTCAATCATCACATCAGGATCTGATGAAGTTGCCTAATTTATCATAACCTGAATACCATCGGATTTTGATCATGGAAGGAAACAGCACCGTTCACAGTGGAGAGAAACCGTACACGTGTTCTGTCTGTGGACGAGGCTTCAGTCGATCATTTGACCTGTTGAAACACAAGTGCAGCCACACTGGGGAGAAACCGTGGAAACCTGGGGAGTGTGAGGAGGGATTCAGATTCCCGTCTGAGCTGGAAACTCATCAACACAGTCACACTGGGGAGAAGCCATTCACCTGCTCCGTGTGTGCCAAAGGATTCCGTTGGTCATCCCACCTCCTGAGACACCAGCGAATTCACACTGGGGAGAAACCTTTTAATTGTCCAGAGTGTGGGAAATGCTTTAAAAGTTCCAGTGAACTGATGCTCCATCAACGTGTTCACACTGACGAGAGACCGTTCAGGTGCTCTCATTGCGAGACGGGGTTCAGACAATCATCTCAGCTCACTGTACACCAGCGGATTCACACTGGGGAGAGGCCATTTACTTGCACTGAATGTGGGAAGGTATTCACTCGGTTAACCAACCTCCTGATACACGAGCGAGTTCACACTGGAGAGAGACCATTCACCTGCCCCGAGTGTGGGAAGGGTTTCACTACCTCATCCAACCTGCTGATACATCAGCGCATTCACACTGGAGAGAGGCCATTCACCTGCACTGAGTGTGGGAAAGTATTCATTCAGTCATCCAAACTGCTGATACATCAGCGCACTCACACTGGGGAGAGGCCATTCACCTGTTCTGTGTGTGGGAAGGGATTCACTACCTTAACCAACCTGCTGACACACCAGCGAGTTCACACTGGGTCGAGGCCATTCACCTGCTGAGTTCGGGCAGGGATTCACTATCTCATCCCACCTGCTGATACACCAGAGAGTTCACACTGAGGAGAAGCCATTTCACCTGCTTTGTGTGTAATAAGAGATTTGCTCGCTCATCTCACCTGGTGAGACACCAGCGAGTTCATGAATAACTACAGTGATGGATTTTGCTGTTAATCACATCCAGGACTGAACCATGTTCAATGGGGTCTTTTTCTGCTGATGTTAATAAACTCCAGTCCAGTTATCGTGGTTAATATTGTGGATAAAAGTCAAATAAATCAGCTTTGTGTTAAACCTACAGTATGTCAAGCCTTTTTAATATCTCTAACACAAGTTAGTTCCTTTTGAAGTGCTCTCCCTCTCCCCTGTCTCCTCCATCCTCACCCCCAACAACAAGTGTGAGGATCTCATGGAGCTTCTTTGTCACTAAGATTGAGACAATCCGATCAGCTGCCTCTGCTGCTTCCCTCTCTTCCACTACCCCACTGGGATTTCCTCCTTGTCCGCCTCTTTCTCCATCCAGCCTCCATACACACCAGCAAGTTCATACCCCAGAGAGAGGCTTTAAATGCTTAGACCAAGGTTTAAAAACCTACATTCACTGATGATGCTCCAGAACATTCACTCTGGTTCCGCTCCATTCATCTGCTCTCACTGCGGGAAGAGGTTCAGGCGATTGTCCATCCTGCAGCAACACCAGCGAGTTCACACCAGGAAGAGGTCATTCACCTGCTCCATGTGGGGAAGGATTCCATCATTCATTCAACCTGTTGACAAACCAGTGAGTTCACACTGGGACGATCTTTTCAATCTCTGGATTGTAGGAAGTGCTATGGAAATCCTGTGGAGCTCACGTACCAACAACGTGTTCACACTGACAAGATCATTCAGGTGCTCTCACTGGGACCGGGTACTGTTGATCATGTGAACTCAAGTGTCCAGCAGCGCACTCGCACTGGGGCGACACCGTTCACCTATTCCATGTGTGGGAAGAGATTCACTCAGTCATCCCACCTTAAAACACATAAACTTGTTCACACTGATAATAAACCTTTTCTAAATTGTGTGAACAGAGATTTAATAGCAAAGTGGACCTGCTGACACACAAACACATTCACACTGGTGACAGGCGGTTCACCTGCTCCATGCGTGGGAAGAGATTCACTCGGTCATCTCACCTACTGACACCAGTCAGTTTACAAGTGACTGCAGGGGTTGGATTCTGCTGTTCTTGCAGCTGTTAATCACATCCAGGACTGGACCATGTTCATCCTGAGAGCTGGAGTTTGCTTCTGATGATGTTCATTATCCCTCTAACTGGGCTGGAGTTTAACATTTGGATAAATGTCAAATAAATCAGCTTTGTTTTGAACATATTGTTGTAGATTTTTGTCTTTCCCACCTGAGTGTTTAACATCACCTGGCTGGAGCTCAGAAAGGACAATCTGGGGGAGGGTCATACGGCAGGAACAGAACTTCAGCCTGGACACAGTCCTTCAGGGTCACACTGAGAGGGACAAATGGCACTTTTGTCTTTCTCATCTCTTCACTGACACTGAAGAGATTTTGTGTGGGTTAATCCTGAATTGTGGAAGAAATGTGTGTCAGCTGCTTTTTTCCATGGTTCAGATGGGACAAAAGGCTCCTTTACAATTGTGTTTAGAATCAGGAAGAACAACAGTGAAATAAAGCAAAATACTGTGGATGTCTAAAATAAAAACAGAAAATGCTGGAAAATCTCAGCAGGTCTGGCAGCATCTGTGGAGACAGAAACAGAGTTCATGTTTTGGAACCGAAGAAGAGCCATATTGGGCTTAAAACGTTAACTCTGTTTTTCTCTCTGCAGATGCTGCCAGACCTGCTGAGATTTTGCAGCAATTTCTGTTTTTCAACAGTGAATGCTGGAAATGTGCTGTCAAATCAGAGATTGGTGTAAAACTGTGATGTGTTCTTGTCTTGAAAGAGAAATGGCAGGTTTAAGTTTCCAGCCTGAAAATGACTGTGGTAATTATACGACAGCTACCATTTCAGGACAATGTTAATTTATTTGAAAGACATTTGTTAAAATCTGCATTGAAAGAGCAGATAGTGGAGTTCACAGGAGCCTGTTAACTGCTGGGACAATTATACCACAGACATTTGATCTCCAGATAAAGAAGGATCTGCACCGTGTTTCCAGGAATTCCCTGTTTTATTGATGTGCGTGTGTTAGACACCAGGATAACTATAAATAGACAACTCAGGATATCCATGGTGGTGCAATCCCAACAGTTACTCTGGGATCACTCCCGCTGTGGAACTCCACCACTGACCCTGCTGAAGGTTGTAGGCTCGGGGAGTGGGGCCTCCAGGATTGGACTGTCAGAAAGGTGGGTTTCAGTATCCTGACTAATACATGGTGAAAAACCAAGGGATCCTTACTGAGGAGCTGTCTGGGGTTTTACCTGTCAGTGTAGGTCTAGGGGTGAATGATTCCCGACTCCCTGAACTGTCTGACATTGAACCCAGTTTAGAACAAGATGGATTCAGTGTCCAGGAGAATAGGGACAAATATCACCCACAATTGAGGGAGACACAAGCAGCTGTTAGAGAAGTGAAGCAATCTTTGGAAAGGAAGGTGGTGAACCAATATAGGAATAATAGTGACAACTTTTCCAGCTCCATCAGGAGTGAGAAGATAGTTAAAGATGGTTTTGAAAGTCAGCTCAGGACAGATTGAAACAGATTGCCAGGATATAACAGAGCTGTTAAATGACTATTTCACATCAGTCTGCACTCCTGTGGATGATGTTCAGATTCCAGCTGTGGGATGTGCTGTTGACAGTAACATCATCAATATTAAAGTAGAAAGTGATTGTCACCCTGGATAAAATAGGAAATCTCAAACTAGATGGTGCTCCAGGTCCAGATGATACCCACCCAAGGCAGCTTAAAGAGATGGGATGGCTGCTCTTTGAGCCCCTTGGCCGAATCTTCAACAGCTCAACAGAGTTGGGGATTGTTCCCTGAGATTGGAAGGCAGCTCACTTAGTTCCCACTTTCTGAATTGGAGACAAAGCAGAGCCAGGCCCATCAGTGTGATGTCGATCACAGGGAAGATGCTTGAAGGGATCCTAAGAGATGCTGTTTCTGATCACTGGGGAAGAGAAGGAGCCATTAGAGATCCTCAACACGGCTTCTGGAAAATGAGGTCGCAATTTACAAACTTGTTTGTGTTTTGTGGAGAAGTTGTTGTGTTTGTGGATGAGGAGAATCAGGTTGACATTGTCTATCTCTGGGTGTAATCCAACAACAACACCTTGTATTTACACAGAGGGTTGTGGAGCTGGAGGAAGTTACAGAGTCTCAGGAGTGTCAAACTCATTTTCCATGGTGGCTCTGATCTGATATCCTGGCACTGGGTGAGGGTCACATTCAGCAGAAGTTATTAAAATGGAACTATATACAGATAAACTATATCAGTATTTTCTGACATTTCCATTTATTTACTGCTCCTGCTGCTCCCAACATCTGACACCTCTTAGCTTCAACCATCACATCAACACTTGGAGCAAATGACTGGGCTGAGGCCTGTCTCGGATAAAAACACGAGGACCACTTGTCATCACAGAAATTTACAGCACAGAGGAGGCCATTGAGCCCATCATGCATGTGCTGGCCGAAAATTAGTTATCCAGTCTAATCCCACTTTCCAGCTCTTGTAGCCCTGGAGGTTACAGCACCTCCAGCTGTATATTGGAGTGTTTCTTAAATGTGATGAGAGTTTCTGCCTCTACCACCCTTTCAGACAGTGAGTTCCAGATCCCCAACCACCCTCTGGGTGAAAACATTACTCAACTCCTCTCTAATCCTCCATCAATTAGTTTAAATCTTTGCCCCTTGGTTATTGATCTCTCTGTTAATGAAATAGGTCCTGTCCGCTCTATCTGGGCCCCTCATAATTTTATATATCTCAATTAAATCTCCCCTCAGCCACCTCTGTTCCACAGAAAACAATTCCAGTCTATCAGATCTTTCCTCACAGTTAAAGTTCCCCAATCTGGGCAACATCCAGATAAATCTCTTCTGTACCCTCTCCAGTGCAATCACATCCTTCCTGTAATGTGGTGACCTGTACTCAGTACTCTAGCTGTGGTCGAACTAGTGTTCTTTATGGTTCTAGAATAACTACGCTCTCACCTTCCGTTGACTTCAATGTAATAGAAACTGACAGTTGGAACCTGTCAACATTTGAAAGATATTTACAAATGATTCAAGGGTTTCTTACAGATGGGATCTTTCTCTGTTCTGTCCACTCGAGGTGTTAGATAAGACGTTCTCCTGGGAATATCGAGCTGGAATATTGGGCCGTGATGTGTTTCCTTGTTCATCTTGTTGACTCTAACTGTTGAATCTTGTGATTTCTTGTGATAATCAAACTCACAACAATAGATTGTCTTTTCCTGACTTTATTAACAACACTGCAATCATACAGACAGAGTATCGTTCCCTGATCCGGGGAACACGGGTAATGTTGGGGTAGATGCCTCGTTGTTCGAGTATGTCCAAGCTGTCAATGATTGCATCGTTTTCTGTGGCTCCTCTCATGACTGAAGAGTCTGATGTGGGATTGCCATGGACTGGCAGTTCATGTTGTCGTTGTTGGTACCGGGGGAACTTCTGCAGCTGCTCCACCACTGGTCTTCCTCTGGGCACATCGGATGTTGTGAGTCTGGAGTAGATGGTCCTTGAAACATGCTGAACCAAATTTCAGTGTTTGCCTCCACATGGGCCGGTCGGCTGCAGTGTTTTCCCCAGAGAGGTGGTCTGCAATGCACAAGTTTGTAAGGCTCTTTTTTAAGGGTGTCCTTGTACTGTTTGTACTGACCACCTTGATGTTGTTTACCCTGAGACAGTTCCCCATTGACGATCTGCTTGGGGATTCTGTCATCATCCATGTGGGGGATATGGCCTGGCCATCCAAGTGGAATTTTCTGGAGGGCAGTCTCTGTGCTGTTGAGCCCAGCACGACGGAGACCTCGTTGTTTTGTGATTTTGTCCTGCCATCGAATCCTCGTGATGGACCTCAGGTGTCTTTGGTGGAAGCGTTCCAGAGCTTTGATGTGGCTCCGATAGCAGACCCAGGATTCTGCTCCATAGAGCAGGGTGGTAAGGACAATGGCCTGGGAGAGTCTGAGTTTAGTCTTCAGGTTAATGCCATGCTGCTTCCAGACACAAACAGAAATAATACAGTGGATTCAGAGCTCGATTACATAGGATTACAGAGGATATAAGGCACAGAAACAGGCTATTCAGCCTAACCAGTCCATGCTGGTGTTTATGATCCACTCGAGCCTCCTCCCATCTTTCCTCATCTAAATCTATCACTGTAACCCTCTACTCCCTTCTCCCTCTTGTGCTTATCTCGTTTCCCCTTAAATACATCCATACTATACACTTCACCCACTCCCTGTGATAGTGAGTTCCACATTCTCACCACTCTCTGGGTTAGGAAGTTTCTTCTGAATTCCCTATTGGATTCTTGGTGACTATCTTATATTGATGGTCTCTCTTCCCCACAAGAGGAAGCATTCTCTCTGTATCCTCTCTATCAAAACGTTTCATCAATTTAAAGGCCTCGATTAGGTCACCTCTCAGTCTCCTTTATCCAAGAGAGAAGAGACCCAGCCTGTCAATCCTTTCCTCATATGTCAACACAAACATTTCTGGTATCATTCTTGTCAAACAGCGCGTCCCTTCGGCTGTTCACAACAGGCAAATTGCTGACCATAATAAACCAGCCCATGCTTGCAAATCTCAGAACTAAGTGTCCAACATGATAAGCGACTCTGCAATTGGACAGCACTTACTAAACAAATCTGATTGTGCTAAGAATGACACTGACAAACAATTTAAAATTATCAGTCATGCTCACGGTATAGCTCACTTACACATGCTAGAAACTCATGTATTCACACACAGGGTCCCGTCCTTTGCAAACAGAAAGAGCATGTCCACACACTGCGCTTTCTCAAAAAAACAAAAGCTTAGGGACAGTCATTCCCTGGTTCATTTCCCATGACCAATCAGAGTCGACCTACCTGGTTTGAATTTAAACAAAAGCTTGGCAGTTAACTACTGCCTGGTGCATTTTCCATGGTAACACCTCTACCAATCAGAGTCCTCTTGCCAACCAATCAGCCCCTCCTCTCATGTAGTATAAATCATTGTTCCATTTACAATTGGTATTCTTACAAATCTGTCCTGATGAGTGCAGGATGAAAAACTTCAACAGCATGTCTCTTTTTTCAGAAATGTTCAGCAAAATTTTACCAATAATGATCCTGGGTGTGTTATCCTTCCCTGGATGCCAAGGCTAGGAGAGACATAATAACTTAAGAAATAGGAACTGGAGTAGACCATTCGGCCCCTTGAGCCTGCTCCACCATTCAATAAGATCATGGCTGATCTTATGTTTCAATCCTGATAACCTTTGATTCCCTTACCTAACAAGAATCTATTTACCTGTGCCTTAAAAATATTCAGTGACCCCGCCTCCACCGCCTTCTGATGCAGAGTTCCAAAGTTGCACAATGCTCTGAGAGAGAAAAAATTTTCATTTCTGTCCTAAAAGGGCGACCCTGATTTTAAAACAGTGCCCCCTAGACTCACCCACAAGAGGAAACATCCTTTCGACATCCACCTTGTCAAGGCCGTTCAGGATCTTGTAAACTTCAATCAAATCACCCGTCACTCTTCTAAACTCCAGTGGAAACAAGACCAGTCTGTCCAACCTTTCCTCATAAGACAACCCACTCATTCCAGGTATCAATCTAGTAAACCTCCTTTGAACCGCCTCCAATGTATTTCTATCCTTCCTTAAATAAGGAGACTAAAACTGTATACAGTATTCGAGGTGCGATCTCACCAATGTCCTGTATAACTCAAGCGTGAAATCCTTACATTTATGTTCAATCCCTCTCATAATAAAGGATTGCATTCCATTAGCCTTCTTAATTACTTGCTGGTCCTGCTTAATAACTTTTTGTGACTCATGTACTAGAATACCTAAATCCCTCTGCACCTCAGAATTATGCAGCCGTTCTCCATTTAAGTAATACTCTGCTTTTTCATTCTCCCTGCCAAAGTGAACTTCACATTTTCCCACATTAAACTCCATTTGCCAGATCTTTGTCCACTCACTCAACCTACCTATATCCATCTGCAACCTCCTCATGCCCTCTTCACAACATACTTTCCTATCTATCTTTGTGTCCTCTGCAAATTTAGCCACCATGTCTTCACTCCCCTCATCTCAGTCATTGATGTAAATCGTAAAAAGTTGAGACACTCTGGGAGGTACGGGGAGCTGGGACTTGTCCATGAGAGTAACTGAAGGTATGAAAACTGAAATAATCTAGAGTTAGAAAGGAGAAAAGGTTCAGTTCTGGATGTGATTCTCAGCATCAACAACTGAATCCAACTTTTCTGGTAACATATGAACTCGCTTATGTCTCAGCAGGTCGGATGACCGAGTAAATCTCTTCTCACACATGGAGCAGGTGAACGGCCTCTCCCCAGTGTGAATTCGTTGGTGTCTCAGCAGGTTGGATGAATTAGTGAATCCCTTCTCACACACAGAACAGGAGAACGGCCTCAACCCCATATGAATGCGGTGGTGTCTCAGCAGGTGGGTTGAACCAGTGAATCCCTTCCCACACAAGGAGCAGGTGAACAGCTTCTCCCTAGTGTGAATGCGCTGATGTCTCACCAGATAAGATGAACAAGTGAATCCCTTCCCACACACTGTGCAGGTGAACGGCCTCTTTCCAGTGTGACTGCGCTGGTGTCTCACCAGATGGGAAGAATGAGCGAATCTCTTCCCACACGTGGAGCAGGTGAACGGCCTCACACCGGTGTGAAATCGCTCATGTACCTCAAGGTAGGACAAACGAGAGAAACTCTTGCCACATACGGAGCAGATGAATGGCCTCTCCCCAGTGTGAACCCACTGATGTGTCCGCAAGTTGGCTGACTGAGTGAATCTCTTCCCACACACGGAGCAGGTGAACGGTCTCTCTCCAGTATGAACTCGCTTGTGTATCAGAACTTGGTTTGAACGAGTGAATCCCTTGCCACATATGGAGCAGGTGAATGGTCTCTCCCCGGTGTGAATCCGTTGGTGCATAAGAAGGCTGGATGACCGAATGAAACCCTTCCCACACACGGAGCAGATGAATGGTCTCTCCCCAGTGTGACCACGCTTATGTGTCAGAAGGTGGAAAGAATGAATGAATCTTTTTCCACACACAGAGCAGGGGAACGGCCTCTCCCCAGTGTGAATGCACTCGTGCCTCAGCAGATCAATGCTTCTTTTAAAGGTTTTCTCACATTCGGAGCATTTAAAAGGTCTCTCATCGGAGTGAACCAGTTGGTGCTTAGTGTAGCTTGAAAACTGAGTGAATGCCTTCCCACACTGGGAGCAGCAGAATGGCCTGTCCTTGGTGTGAACTCGCTGGTGCTGAGTGAGATGCCCTGACTCACTGAACGACTCCCCACAGAGAGAGCAGCTGAACGGCCTCTCGTGTGTGTGAAGGAGCTGGTGCTCCGCGAGGCAGGAGGACAGCCTGAACCTCTTCCCGCAGTGGGAGCAGCTGAACGGTCTCTCATCAGTGTGAACTCGCTGCTGCTGGACCAGTTCCTCAGAGGTTTCAAAACTTTTCCCAGAGTGAGAGCATTGAAGAGGCTTCTCATCAAAGTGATCGAGTTGGTGTGCCAGCAGGTTGGATGAGCACATGAATTTCTTCCCACACGCAGAGCAGGTGAACAGCCTCTCACTATTTTGAGCTCGCTGTCGTGTCAGCATGTTTACCAGCTGTATCAATCCCTTCACACAGGAGGAGCAGGTGAACAGCCTCTCACCAGTTTCCAGCTGAGGCGGTCGATTAAATCCCTTCAGATGTACAAATCTTCAGATCCCAATGACCCAGCTGACTCTGTCAGACGTGAGGTTTGATTTGATATTCCTGTCTGCAGATCCTCCTCTTCTATTACCCTGTAAAATAAGTTTACAAAGAATTACACTGTGTACATTACACAAACAGGCCATTCGGTTTATCTAGTCTGTACTGGAGTTTCTACTCCACACAAATCTCCTCCCATTCTGCCAACCTAATCTCAGCCTTTCAGCTGATCTTTCTAATCCCTTTTCTCTCATGTTCTCATTTAATTTCTTTTTGAAAGAGTCTCAGGTATTTTTCTCAGCCACTTACTGTAGTAGCGAGTTCCACATTTTAATTACTGCCTGAGGAAAGAAATATCTCCAGTTTTCCTGTTGGATTTATTTGTAACTATTGTGTACACAAGACCTCCAGCATTGGACAGACCAACAAGTGGAAACATTCTGTCCGCATCGACCTGACCATCCTAATGAGGATTTTAAAGACCTAGATAAAAGCAAAATACTGCGGATGCTGGAAATCTGAAACAAAAACAAAAATTGCTGGAAAAAAACTCAGCAGGTCTGACAGCATCTGTGGAGAGAAAGACAGAGTTAACGTTTCGAGTCCATATGACTCTCGAGTTCTGAAGAAGCCATACGGACTCGAAACGTTAACTCCGCCTTTCTCTCCATTGATGCTGCCGGACCAGCTGAGTTTTTCCAGGTGTTTCTGTTTTTGTATTGGATTTTCAGCATCCGCAGTTTTTTGTTTTTATAGAAATGCACAATATTCTCTCCTCCTGCTGACAGGGACAGGGATGTCTGCGCATGCGTACTGCTGCACATTGACCCCGCTCAAGATGGCGGCAGTTGACTCCGCCATTTTACTGAGAACCGCGGCCCGCAGCTGCCCCCAGGACCGTTCGCTGCGACCGCGGGGCCACTGCAATTTACTCGGGTGTCGAAGCCTCCAGTGGACCTTTATAACATCTCACTGCCCACTCCACCGCCTCCAATCCCCCCCATCTACCGGCTTCATTGACTTGCCTGCACTCGAAAATTGTCAACTCCTTCGACCAGCTCTTGCTGCAGGATGTTAAATTGGAATGTGGAATTTCATCCCTGAAGCTCTCTGCCTCTCTACCTCACTTTCCTCTTCAAGATACTCCTTAAAAGCTACGTCTTTGCCCAAGTTTTTGGTCACCTGCCCTAATATTTCCTTATGTGGCTTGTTGTCAAATGTTGTTTTGTAACATTCCTCAGAAATGCTTTGGAACGTTTTATTACATTAAGGTGTTATATAAAAACAAATTAAGTGTCATTGACTTGGACATATATCACTGTTCCGACATCATCACTGGGTGAAAATCGTGTAATTCCTTAACTAACAGCATTGTGGGAGCACCTTCACCACATGGACTGTAGCTGTTCAAGAAGGTCAAACATCATCTTCTCCACAGGTAACTGGGGATTGCCAATATATGCTGCAGGTCTTGTTAATGACACCCAAATCCCAAGAATAAATTTTAAAAACTTGTATGTAAATATGGATATGTAAAATAGATTAAAAACACCTACAAAAATAATTGTTCTTTAAACAATATTCTTTTACATTGTCTGGACAGTGTCCGTTTAGCAACCTGATCTCCCCTAGAATCTACCTCCCTTGACAATTTCACATTGGAAATTGCTGGGCCCGACTGGGTTCCAAAGTCCTCAGGGTTAATCCCAGCAGCTTCTCCTCCATCTCCACTCCAGCTCAAACTGATGCAACAAAGGCTTCCAAAAGGGAATTGGATAAATTGCTGGGCTATGAGGAAAGGGCAGGGGAGTGGGACAAGCTGATTTGCTGTTCTGGAGAGCCAGCACGAGCATGACGGCGAAATGGCACCTTCTGAATTGCAATCACTCAATGATCCTCAGATTCAATGAAAAAGGACCTACACCGGAGGCCAGGGACCAACTTCTGCAACCAACACGCAGCCCATTACAAATCAGTTGTTAAATGGTCCATCTCTGTTTCTAGACTCAGTTCTGTGAGCAACAGCTGCAATAAAACAAATACAAAATACTGTGCTGTAAATCTGAAAGAAAAAGAGCAAATGCTGGAAATGCTCCAGGTCAGACAGTAACTGTAGAAAAAGAGAGTTAACATTTCAGGATGTGCAGAATCAATTACAGGGAATAAAAATTCAGCAGAATTTTATGGTCAATATAAGCTCAGAAGCAGAAGAGAATGATCTCTAGTGCAGGAAAAACAATTCCTGACCACGGGAAGGTAAAGCTGGTAAATCAGCAGTGGAAAGACGGGAGACGGGCAGCAGGGGACACCTCATTTAGACACAGCTGGCAGAAATAACAGGGAAATACCAAACATGTTTAAAATACACCCATTGTTCGAGGGAGAGGAAGTTAAACAATGGAAGAGAGGTGAACAGGGAGGCAGAGGTGAAAAAGAGCAATGGATGGACATAGATTCAGATCCACAGTAAAGAAGCCACACCAGTCCCAAAGCTATGGAAACCAGAGCACAGCACTAAAAGCTCTAAATTGTAGATGAATGTTCAATAATACTCACCTCTGAAACAATTTCACTGTTTTCAAATTTAAAATCTTCTGCCAGAGCCTGCAGCTGGAAAGATATTACAAGCAGTGAAAGCACCTGTAAAAGGATATTACAAAAGTCATATGTGTCAGTCCAGGTTTGAAATTCAGAAGAGACAAACGTTTATCTTGGTTTGAGTTTCCTGTGTGTTGATCGTCCCCTTCTAACCCTCTGTAAAAGGAGTTTCCAAAATTCATCACTGTTTGTCCAGGATAGAAATTCACAACATTCCCTCCTCCTGGCCTAGGATTACTTAAGCAGTGACAATTTCCATTGGAAGCAGGTCAGAGAAGGTTTACTAGGCCAATTCCTGGAGTGAGGGGGGTTGTCTTATGAGGAAAGGTTGAGCAGGTTGGGACTATACTCATGGGAATTTATAAGAATGAGATGTGATCTTATTGAAACATGTTAGATTCTGAGGGCTCTTGACAGATGCTGAGAGGGTGTTTCCTCTCATGGGGGAATCTAGAACAAGGGTAGGGGGCACAGTTTACAAATAAGGGTGTCTCTCATTTTACACAGAGGAGGGGAAATTTCTTATCTCAGAGGGTCATGAGTCTGTGGAATTCATTTCTCCAGAGAGCAGTGGAGTCTGGGTCATTGAATATATTCAAGGTTGAGTTAAGCAGATTTTTGATCTACAAGGGACACAAGCGTTATGTTGGGGGTGGTGGGGGGGGGGGTGGGGGGGTGGGGGGGAGGGAGGGGGCGCAGACAGGAGAGTAGAGTTACGGCCACAAGCAGACCAGCTATGACCTTATTGAATGGCAGAACAGGCTCGATGGGCTGAATGGTCTCCTGATGTTCTTATTCTGGCGCTTGGGAAGACCGCGCATGCGCCCTGCAGCAAATTGCCCCTTCGGAAGATGGCGGCCGTTAACCAGGGTCTGTTAACAGAAATAGAAACACCTGGAAAAACTCAGCAGGTCTGGCAGCATCGGCGGAGAAGAACAAAGTTGACGTTTCGAGTCCTCATGACCCTTCAACAGAACCTACTCTTCTCCGCCGATGCTGCCGGACCTGCTGAGTTTTTGCAGGTGTTTCTGTTTTGGTTTTGCATTTCCAGCATCCGCCGTTTTTTTGTTTTTAACCAGGGTCTGTTTCCCGGAGCTGCAAACGCCATTCCCATTCCTGCACAGTCTGATTCTGGGCTTGCGGCCTACATCGGGTGTTTATGAAGCCTCCTTTCCCTCCCCTCACCTCCCGGCTAAATTCCTCCCTCACCCATTTCCAAAAGCCTCTCCCGCACTCACTGGGCTCCGATCAAAGTGACATTGCGCATGCTCCCAACTGATCAGCACGGCGCCTGCGCACTGGGCTCCTGTACGGTGACTAGAGCACATTCACATCCGCACGGAATGTTGGGTAACAGCAGCGCCATTGACACTCGAAATAAAAAATAGAAAATCTTTCATTTAACCAATTGGGATAAATTAATTTTAAAACAAGACACGTAAATGTTTGTGAATTTGTGTGCTGCTAGGTTCCATCTCCCAACGTGATTTAAATCTCTGCTCCATTCGGAATACACTGAGTTTTTAAAGCTTTTTCCAATGGTTCCCCTCTCTCTCCTCCCATGCAGGTGCTGACCCTGGCTGGGTTCAATCCCACAGTCACTGGTTCCTCTCTTTCTCTCTCTATCTTATGTTACTGAATATTCACTCTTTGATATAATGATACAGCACAGATGGACACTATTCAGCCCATCATCCCTGTGCTGACCTTTTTGGACGATCTATCCAAGTAATTCCACAGCCCGGCTGGTACTGTCAAAATGATGCATATCTGCTGTAGTAATGCAGGAGGTGAATGGGAAAGGATCTCCCGGAATCTGGGAATATTGATTGACCAGTGTTCTGAGCTGAAATAAAACCGCAAGTGCCACAAAAACTCAGCAGGTCTGGCAACTCCTCTGGAGAGAGGAACAGTGTTAGTGTTTTGATTCCAATATGATTCTTTATTTTATTCAATCATGGGATGTAGGTGTCCTATCCCTAGTTGCCCTAGCTCAGAGGGCATTTAGAGTTAACCACATTGCTGTCACATGTAGTTACCATTTCACTAAATGACATTTGTGAACCAGATGGGTAGTCATCATTCGACTTTTAATTCCAGATTTTTATTCGCACTGTGGTGGGATTATCCAGCGCATTGCCCTGGGTCTCTGGATTACTAGTTTAGCAATTACCGCTCTGCCGTCTACTCCCCTTCTTCGAAACTGAAATGGACAGCCATTTTTCCTGTATTCTGACTTTAAAACTTACCGTGCTTTTTATTTTATACTACAAACATGACCACTCCCTTTGCCTTTTGTTCAATCACATCTTTGTTTAATCTCTCCCGTCCTCCTGACCTTCTCTTTTGTTGTACCTGACCCTCCCCACTTTTCAATGCCAGAAAACCCATCCTATTTCTCCATCTCTTCAGTTCTGAAGAAGAGTCACATTGCAGTCGAAACATTAAATCTGCTTCTCTCTCCACAGATGCTGTTAGACCTGCTGAGTTTTTCCAACACCTTCCGATTTTTATTTCAGATCTCCACTATCCGCAGTATATTGCTTTTATTTAAGGGTTCACTGGTTAGTTAAGTACAGAGTACTTGGTCGAGTTTAATTCGATAATTCTGCACACCCCACATACCACAGTGACATTATTAACAAAGGGCCAAGTGAAGGGAATATCCCTGATGTGATAGAGTAGATGAATTATGGAGTTACGAATCAAGGATATTAATATGCTGTAACCTCACAAATGCCAATTAGCTGGGATGTTGCAGTTTGAAAGAACCCCACATACTTGTCCAGTGAAAGAGGCCGTGTCCATTGGACATATTCGGGCCACACCACTGTCCAATTTCACTGGTGTTCATGTGGATGGATCTCAACTTTATGAATAAGGACTGTATCAGACTGTTGCTGCATCTTATGTCCCTCATGACAGCTGTAATATCCTTATTAAATACTCAACATAATATTTAACCCAGAAATCTGAGCTTATTGTGATCACAGCCCTTCAAACTGCCACTGATGGAAACTCCAACTATTCAGAAACTATCCATTGGTTGTAACTCCCTCAGGGAAAACCTTCCTCTCTAGCAAAAAAAAACACAACTTCTCCACAACAGAAAGGAAACCACTCACCCACCACTCCAAATGCCGAATTATTTGGTATATTGCTGGTAAGTGACGGGAACAATTTGCTATTTGTAATGTGAATGTACATCAGCAGCAAGAGTTAGTGAAGAGGGTGATGGTAATACCCAGGCAGACTGACTCACCAGGAAAGTTACTCCAGAGGGAATTCCATGGGATCCACCCAGAACACTGGCACTGGTACGACAGACTCCAGTTAAACGTGATTTAAAAACTTGTCAGGACCATGACCCTGATGTGACTGTGGCCAAAGAGGCCGTACACCATAGCAAAGACTTTCCCTCATCCTTTCTCAGCAAGGACTCATTCATCCAACAAGGGTGGCTCTAATTTGACTTGGGTCACACTTTGATGCCTCAGAAAAGAATTATTTTTGTTGATGGATCAAATTTGGGACATGTTTCTCTTTTTCCAATCCTCGATATGTTGCATAATTACTATTGACAACACAGGATGCACCAGGATGTCCATCACTACCTGAACCTGTGACCAAATTAACCCGGACTCGTGAACGGACATGTCTCATCTGAATGACGTTCCGTGGGAAACATTGCAGATTGATTATACAGGCCCACTACCCACAGTAACAGGAAGGGACCGGTATATCCAGGTAGTTGTAGTTATGCTTACCTGGTGGATTGAATCTTTCCCTGCCTGTAAAAAATGATGCAGCCACTACAGCTAAAATCTTGTGGGAACAGATCTTTATCAGATGGGACTTTCTGAAAAGGATAGAGAGTGATATTGGTTCTCATTTCACAGCTGAATTAATGCAGCAGTTCCGTCATCTTGTGGTTGTGGAACAACATTTCCACATCACCTACCACCGAGCACTTAGCGGGATAGTCGAGGGCTTTACTTTTCTATAAAAACAGTACTGAGAAAAGCTGTCATGAAGGGAGCTGATGATCTGGTCAAGGTCAACTGCCTTGCCTGGTGTGTTAATGACCATTCACTCCCATCCTGTGCACTGCTCCAATTGCAGCCCAATTCAGCTCATGACAGGGCACAAAATGCAGATTGTGCATCGCCCTGCGATCCTACTCCCCATTGCTACTCGACAGATTCAGGATCTGTTTCTCCAGAACCTCCAACAAACCTCAGCATCCTCCCTCAGTGGGACTACAGGCAGTGGAGAAGATGGTGCTGCCCATCTCAACACCTCCTGGGAGTACAACCCTACCCGTTACATTAACTGTTCAATGGGAGATGAAGTCATGTTAAAAACCTTGTGAAAAGGGGTCGGGTCGGGTTGCTAATTGGGAAGGTCCATATGATGTTCTAGATAGACTTGTGGGAAACAAATCTTATATTAGCGAAATGGAAATGAAGGATGGAAATGCAATATTTGTGTTATCATGAAGATCCGTGTGAACTGTATATAATGAAAATGTCAGATAACCAGATGGAGAATAAACGCTGTGTTTGATTTTATCCAACAGGGACAAGATGTGGATGGTCACCATGCTCCTGGACTGTGTCCAGGCTGAAGTTCTGTTCCTGCCATATGATCCTCCCCCAGATTGTCCTTTCTGAGCTCCAGCCAAGTGATGTTAAACACTCAGGTGGGAAAGACAAAAATCTACGACAATATGTTTAAAACAATGCTGATTTATTTGCTATATAACCAGAATACTAAACTTCAGTTCAATTATTAACATCAGCAGAAACAAACTCCAACTGTCAGAATGAATATAGTTGGGGGAATTAATTTCTGGCATGTTGAGTTGTAATCCGATTGGGTGTCTGGCTTATTGTGAGAGAACATCAAGCTGTCAGGGAGAGGGATGATGTTGAGGAGAGCAGGTTTCTGATGGTGTGTGTGTGTATGTGTATGTAAGGGAGAGACAGGCTGTGCTGATAGTTCGGTACAGGCAGCACCAGTGCAGCCCTGAATGATCAAGAACATCTCTCTCTGCCGGAGTGAGACTCTCCGCTATGTGGTTGCTGCAGGGAAGGAAGAGCGGAAGGAGACTCGCAAGGAGTCTCTGTACGGAGCAGAAGTGAGTGTGCTACCAAATTTTCAACACCAAATTATCAAGGGGAGCAAACAGGAATGGAACGCCAGTGGCGAAAAGTTGGTGATGAAGGATGATAGAGACATTTAAAAGAGCAATAAGCAATTGGTTTCATTTCTAGAGTGTGAACGTTGAAAAACAGAAGTTTTGTTCTACCCTATCTCGAGCGATGGGAGCACTGTGCACGGTTCTGGCCTCCGTATTATAAAAAAGGATATAGAGGCACCGGAGAAGATGCAAAACAAAAAAAGATTTACAAGGACGATTCCAGATCTGAGAGGTTATAACCGTCAGGAAAGACTGAACAGGCTGGGGCTCTTTTCTCCAGAAAAGAGAAGGCTGAGAGGTTGACCTGATCGAGGTCCTTAAAATGTTGAAAGGGTTTCGAGCGGGTAGACGTAGAGAAGATGTGGAGGAGACCAAAACTGGGCGGTGGGGGTAGGGGTGGTTAGTGTTATCAATATCAGATAGTCATTAATAAATCCAATGGAGAATTCAGGAGAATTTACCCAGAGATTGGGGAGAATGTGGAACTCGCTCCCATTGGGAGTGGTCGAGGTGAATAGCATTTAAGGGAAAGAGTTAGGGTGGGGGTGGTGGTAGTGAGACTAACCCGATCGCTCGTCAGAAGTGCTGGCACGGACTCAATAGGCTCGATGGTCTCCTTCAGTGCTGCACAAATTTGGTGAATGGGAGCAAAGTTTCTGCCAAGTTTTCTTTCTATATCCAAACAGGTTGGGTTCAGTCCTGTCAACACATATTTGTACCGCCCTGTGGTAACCCACTCCCTCTCGAAGGTGCCGCACTGCCTCCCTCGCGGGGAATGGGGGACAGCTCCGGAGCACAGGAAGTTTGTTTCTCAGGCAGAGGGTTCAACAACCTCGGTCGCTGGTAAGATTTTAGAGTCCATTATTAAGGATGAGATTTCAGAATACTTGGAAGTGCATGGTAAAATAGGGCAAAGTCAGCATGGTTCCATCAAGGGGAGGTCATGCCTGACAAATCTGTTAGAATTCTTTAAGGAGGTAACGAGTAGGTTAAACAAAGGAGAGCCAATTGATGTTATCTACTTGGACTTCCAGAAGGCCTTTGACAAGGTGCCGCACAGGAGGCTGCTCAGTAAGATAAGAGCCCATAGTGTTAG
The DNA here is from genome assembly GCF_964194155.1 of Cetorhinus maximus. Taxonomy (NCBI): domain Eukaryota; kingdom Metazoa; phylum Chordata; class Chondrichthyes; order Lamniformes; family Cetorhinidae; genus Cetorhinus; species Cetorhinus maximus. The sequence continues at coordinate 19,380 of NW_027597344.1, forward strand.
AGGCAAGGTACTAGCATGGATAGAAGATTGGCTGTCTGGCAGGAGGCAGAGAGTGGGGATAAGGGGGTCCTTCTCAGAATGGCGGCTGGTGATTAGTGGAGTTCTGCAGGGGTCAGTATTTGGACCACAACTTTTCACTTTATACATTAATGATCGAGATGAAGGAACTGAGGGCATTCTGGCTAAGTTTGCAGATGATACAAAGATAGGTGGAGGCACAGGTAGTATTGAGGAGGCTGGGAGGCTGCAGAAGGATTTGGACAGGTTAGGAGAATGGGCGAATAAGTGGCAGATGGAATACAACGTGGGGAAATGTGAGGTCATGCACTTTGGTAGGAAGAATAGAGGCATAGACTATTTTCTAAATGGGGAGCGAATTCAGCAATCTGGAGTGCAAAGGGACTTGGGAGTCCTAGTCCAAGATTCTCTTAAGGTTAACTTGCAGGTAGTTAGGAAGGCAAATGCAATGTTGGCATTTATTTCGAGAGGACTAGAATATAAAAGCAGGGATGTGCTGCTGAGGCTTTATAAGGCTCTGGTCAGACCACATTTAGAATATTGTGAGCAATTTCGGGCCCCGAACCTCAGGTAGGATGTTCTGGCCCTGGAGAGGGTCCAGAGGATGTTCACGAGAACGATCCAAGGAATGAAAAGCTTAACATATGAGGAACGTTTGAGGACTCTGGGTTTATACTCGATGGAGTTTAGAAGGATGAGGGGGGATTTAATTGAAACTTACAGAATACTGAAAGGCCTGGATAGAGTGAACGTGGGGAAGATGTTTCCATAAGTAAGAGAGACTAGGACCCGAGGGCACAGCCTCAGAGTAAAGAGAAGACCTTTTAGAACAGAGATGAGGAGAAACTTCTTTAGCCAGAGATTGGTGAATCTATGGAATTCATTGCCACAGAAGGCTGTGGAGGCCAGGTCATTGAGTGTATTTAAGACCGAGATAGAGAGGTTCTTGATTGGTAAGGGGATCAAAGGTTACGGGGCGAAGGCGGGAGAATGGGGTTGAGAAACTTATCAGCCATGATTGAATGGCGGAGCAGATTAGATGGGCCGAATGGCCTAATTTCTGCTCCTATGTCTTGTGGTCTGATGGTCTTATGGGTTCGGCACAGCTCCAGGGAAATCAGTACGGAGCCAGGAAAAGGCTGCTGGTGCCCTCCTGCCACACCTGGTAAAGCCTGGCAACTTCACAGTCAGCTATTTGAGCTGTAAATGATTGGGCATTGATATCGTGACACCTTCCCTACGACCATCAGGGTTTTCGCTGGAGTAAACAAGGAGTAACTGTTTCCAGTGGCAGGAGGGTCGGTGAATAGAGGGACACAGATTGAAGAGAATCGGGAAAAGAACCAGAGGGGGAGATGAGGGGGATTTTTTTTTTACACAGCGAGTAATCTGCTGTGATCTGGGAGGCGCTGCCTGAAAGGGTGGTGGAAGCAGATTCAACAGGAACTTTCAAAAGGGGAATTGAATAAATACTTGAAGGGGAAATGTTTTCAGGGCTATGGGGGAAAGAGCAACGTGGGGGAAGTGGGACTAATTGGATAGATCTTTCAGAGAGCCATCACAAGCACAATGGGCTGAATGGCCTCTTCCTGTGTTGTAAGATTTTATGATTCATTTCTTTCTGCCCACACACTGGATTATGCACCCTCCACAGTCACTAACTAGCACATTTGCTTGTTTTTGTCACTGTTTTATTCTGGTTCTCTGTCATGTCCGCCTTCCTCTCCCTCTTCCGTTTTCCCTCTCCTCCTCTCCCGCTCTCCCACTCTCCCCGGGCTCTCTCTCCTTCCCTCCGACTCTCCAATTCTCCCCACTCTCCCTCTCCTTCTCTCCCGCTCTCCCACTTCCCCCGGTCTCCCTCTCCTTCCCTCCCACTCTCCCACTCCTCCTGGTTTCCCTCTCCTTCCCACTCGCTCTCCCATTCTCACCGGTCTCTCTCTCTTGTTCTCTCCCACTCTCCCACTCCCTGGTCTCCCTCCCCTTCCTTCCTGCTCTCCCACCCCCCCTGATCTTCCTCTCCTCGCCTGCTCTCCCACTCCTCCCAGTCTCTGTCTCCTTCTCTCCCGCTCTCCCACTCTCCCCAGTCTCTGTCGCCTTCTCTCCCACTCCTCCTAGTCTCTGTCTCCTTCCCTCCTAGTCTCCCTCTCCTTCCCTCCTACTGTCCCACTCCACCAGTCTCCCTCTCCTTCTCTCCCGCTGTCCCACTCTCCCTGTTCTCTCTCTCCTTCTCTCCCATACCCCCGGTGTCTCCTTCTCTCCCGCTCTCCCATTTTCCCTGGTTTCTCTCTCTCGCTCTCCCGTTCTCCCCGCTCTCTCCTTCCCTCCCACTCTCCCACATCCCAGTCTCTCCTTCTATCCCACTCTCCCACTCCCCATGGTCTCTCTCTCCTCTCCCGCTCTCCCATTCTCTCCAATCTCTCTCTCCTGCTCTCCCGTTCTCTCTGGTCTCTCTCTACCACTCTCCCATTCTCTCCGGTTTCTCTCTCCTTCTCTTCACCTCTCCCACTCCCCGCAGTCTCTCTCCCACCCTTCCATTCTCCCAGGTCTCTCTCTCCTTCTCTCCTGCTCTGCCATTGTCTCAGGTTTCTCTCTCCTTCTCTCCTGCTCTCCCGTTCTCTCCAGTCTCTCTCTCTCCTTCTCTTCCGCTCTCCCACTTCCCAGTTAGGGGAGGCGATGCCGTAGTGGTATTGTCGCTGGGCTAGTAGTCCAGAGACCCAGGGTAATGCTCTGGGGGCCTGGGTTCGAACGGTGGTGGGTTCAGATGGTGGAATTTGAATTCAGTAAAAATCTGGAATTAAAAGTCTTACGATAACCATGAAACCATTGTCGATTGTTGTAAAAACCCATCTGGTTCACTAATGCCCCTTTAGGAAGGTCATCCTTACCTGGTATGGCCTACATGTGACCCCAGACCCACGGCAATGTGGTTGACTCCTAAATGCCCTCTGAAATGGCCGAGCTGGCACTCAGTTGTATCAAAACCGCTACAAAGTCTCGAAAAAGGAACGAAACAGGATGGGCCATCTGGCATTGACATAGGCACCGGAACCGACAACAGCAATCTCAGCCCCGTCGACCCTAAGTCCTCCTTACCAACAGCTGGAGGAGCCATTTAAATACTGTGGCTACAAGAGCAGGTCAAAGGCTAGGAATCCTGCGACGAGTTACTCATCTCCTGACTCCCCAAAGCATGTCTACCACCTACAAGGCACAAGTCAGGAGTGTGATGGAATAATCCCCGCTTGTCTGGATGAGTGCAGCTCCCTCAACACTCAAGGAGCTGGACACCATCCAGGACAAAGCATCCCCTCTTGATTGGCACCACATCCACAAACATTCACTCCCTCCACTACTGACGCACAGTAGCAGCAGTGTGTACCATCTACAAGATACACAGCAGGAATTCACCAAGACTCCTTTGACAGCACCTTCCAAACCCACGACCACTAGCATCTAGAAGGACAAGGGCAGCAGATAGATGGGAACACCAACACTTGGAAGTTCCCCTCCAAGTCACTCACCATCCTGACTTGGAAATATATCGGCCGTTCCTTCACTGTCACTGGGTCAAATTTCTGGAACCCCCTCCCTAACAGCACTTTGGGTGTACCTACACCACGTGGACTGCAGCGGTTCAAGAAGGCAGCTCACCACCACCTTCTCAAGGGCAATTAGGGATGGGCAATAAATGCTGGTCCAGCCAGCGAAGCCCAAATCCCATGAATGAATTTTTTAAAAAGTCTCTCTCTCCTTCTCTCCTGCTCTCTCATTCCCCAAGGTCTCTCTCTCTCCTAATCTCCCACTCCCCCGGTCTCCCTCTCCGTCTCTCCCGCTCTCTCATTTCCCCTGGTCCCCCTCTCCTTCTCTCCCTCTCCCACTACCCCCGTCTCCCGCTCTGTCTCTCTCCCTTTCCCTTTCTTCCATCCCCATTCATCATCTCCCTTTCTCGCGCTCTCTCTCTCCCTCCTTTTCCTCTAATCTGTTCTTCCTCCCTACCGCAACCTCTCTCTTCACCCCACCCCCCTTCCACCCGCTCTCTCCCTTCGGTCTCTTCCACACCCGCCTTTAGAAAATTGAAGGTTTGAATCCCAACTCTGTTTCTTTCTCTCCCAATCTCCCATTTCTCCCAGTCTCTCTCCATCTCTCCCGTTCCCCTGGTCTCCCAGATCTTCTCTCCCTCTCCCTGTTTATACAGACGAGAGAGTGTCAGGATGAAATCCAGTGTGTTATTAGAGAGGAGAGAGGGTCAGGGTGGAATCCAGTGGGTTATAGAGAGGAGAGAAGGTCAGGATGGGATCCAGTGATTTTTTACAGAGGAGAGAGGGTCAGGGTGGAACCCAGTGGTTTTTCCAGAGGAGAAAGGGTCAGGATGAAATCCAGTTGTTTTTACAAAGGAGAGAGAGAGTCAGGGTGGAATCCAGTGAGTTATACAAGGGAGAAAGGGTCGGATGGAATCCAGTGGTTTATTATTTCCTTCCCTCATATTTTTTCCTCCCACCCTCCCTTCCTTCCTTCCTCCCATACAACTAATTTCCCCAATTTATTCCTTCCATTCCTCCATCCTTCCTTCCCTTCCATTCTCCATCGTTCCTTCCTCACGCATTTCCTCTCTCACCTGCTTTTAACCTGAGAAGAGAGAGGAGGGTACCCGAGGGTTGGCCTGAGGGACAGGATTGGCTGGTTGATATCCGGTGAGATTGGCCCATGTGGTTTACATTGGGATTGGAGGTCCACTTAGCAGGAAGAGAGGAGAGGATTGGGCAGTCTTCAAAGAGGTAAGTAGAGAGGACGAGGCGGATTTATGTAGGGAAAGAATCTAGAGAGAGAGAGGGGAGGGGGCATAGCAGACTGGTGGGTTTTTGTCCCTGAGTATAATCATACCACTGCAGATCATTATCTATTGAGTAATTTAATTTTGTGTGTAGACCAGTCGACATACAATGAATGAGTTAGCAATAGTTTGGGGACCACAATTGTGTAGTTCATATCATGGCTGCTGATAGATTTCATATAATTATCTTCTCAAGGTATCGTGAACACACATCCCTCATGTGAACTGATTAATGCTTATAAATGGTCTGTGCACAATGCTTGACATACAAGAGGTTTTATTGATTTAATAAATGTTTTGATAAGGCAGCTTTAATGGAATCAGATTAAATTACAGTTGAACATCCGGAGATGACACCTTCGCCGACCATAATCTTTACTGTTGGTCAAAGCCAACTAGATTGGATTAAGAGGCACCGTTTAAGGGGTGTTTATGTGAACATTTTAGAGAACTATTGTTCGCATTTTGGACCTGCCCATGTCCCAAAGCCTTTTTGAACAAATGACGGAAGTATCAAAGGCGGGTGCCAAATTGAACACCGCTAGATCCCGCCAACTTCAAGGCGGTTAATGACCAGATCATCTGATTTAATCCTCCCTGCGTTCCTCAATCCTGCCCTCTTGAGCATCCTCCGATTCCCATTGCTCCACCATTGGCTGCCGTGCCTTTAGCTGCCAGGTGCCCTAAGCTGTGGAATTCCTTCGCTAAACCTCTCTGACTCTCTCTCTCTCTCTCTCTCCTCCTTTAAGATACCCCTTATAAACTGACTTCTTTGACCGAATTATTGGCCGCAATATCTCCTTATGTGGCTCGGTGTCAAATGTAATAATGCTCCTATGAAACACCTTGGGACGCTTTGCCATGCTAAAAGCGCTAGATAAATATAAGTTGTTGTTGCCGCAATTGCTTCCTTTTTACCCTTGGTGCCTGGATCGCCGGTATTGTTGCACCATTTTCCCACTTGGTTGGGGTTAAATCTTTGCCTTCTTTCCTCTGCAGGCTACTGAGGAGGTTGGAGTTCAGAGGTCGCTGCCAGTAGCTGCTCCAAACACAGCCGCCCTGAATGACTCGCAGATGAGGGAGCTGGGGCCCTGGAGCAACTCGGCCGGTGAGCAATGGAGGCATCACTACAATTTCTACGCGGCATTGCTCAGCCTCCTGATCTTCGTGGTGGTGTTTGGCAATGTGTTGATGTGCATGGCAGTGTCCAGGGAGAGGGCACTGCAGACCACCACCAACTACCTCATCGTCAGCCTGGCTGTGGCAGACCTACTGGTGGCCACGCTGGTGATGCCCTGGGTTGTCTATCTGGAGGTTAAACCGTTAGTTCGGTCCCGCTTATCGAAAGGCGGGAGGGCCCCGAAGGGCGTTGGGCCTCGCAGCTACCGACATCACTCCTCAGCGACCCCACCTCCCGCCAAAGAGGTCCTAAGTCCTTTTCCCACTTCCCTTCCTGGAGACAGTCACTTGCGCATCAGTCACGGCCAGAACAAGGTCTCTCTTCTGGTCATCCATTTAGATACCAGGCGATTGGTGAACAACACAAGACTGAACTTGACCATATAGAAACGTAGGCCAGGATTTTATGGCCCCTCCTGCCCGGCGGAATATTATGGTCCCGCCGAACTAAATGGAGATTTAAATGGCTCGCCGCGTCCGCTGGGGGAGAGACACGCCGCGGTGGGGCCATAAAATCCTGGCTACAGAAAATAGGAGCAGGAGTAGGTCATTCGGCCCTTGGAGTCTGTTCCGCCATTCAATATGGTCATTGCTGACCCTCTATCTCAACACCACACTCCCATGCTCTCCCCATACCCCTTGATGCCTTTGGAGTCTAGAAATCCATCTATTTCCTTCTTAAATATACTCAGTGACTTCTCTGTGGTACAGAATTCCACAGGTTCACCACCTTCTGAGTGAAGAAGTTTCTCCTCATCTCAGCCCTAAATGGCCTACCCCATTTCCTGAGACTATGACCCCTTGTTCTAGACCGCCCCACCAGCCAGAGGAAACATCATCCCTGTATGCAGGCTGTCCAGCCCTGTCAGAATTTTATACGTTTCAGTGAGATCCCCTCTCATTCTTCTAAACTCCAGTGAATGCAGGCCTAGTCAGCCCAATCTCTCCTCATATGACAATCCTGCCACCCTAGGAATCAGCCTAGTGAACCTTCATTGCACTTCCTCTCTGGCAAGATCTTAGGTAAGGAGACCAAAACTGTGCACAATAGGGACAGGAGCAGGCCATTCAGTCCATCGAGCCTCTTTCACCATTCGATTGGGTCATCATTGGAATGGTCCAGCACAGAAAGAGACCATTTGGCCCATCAAATGGAGAGACAGTGGCGTAATAGCAATGTGACTGGACTAGTAATCTGAAGGCCCAGTCTAACACTCTGGGGACATGGATTCAAATCCCTACAAGGCAGCTGGTAGAATTTAAATTCAATTAATAAATCAGGAACTGAAAGCCAGTCTCAGTCATGGTGACCATGAAACTATCATCAATTGTCGTAAAAACCCATTTGGTTCATTAATGCCCTTTAGGGAAGGAAATCTGCCGTCCTTACCCGGTCTGGCCTACATGTCACTCCAGGCCCACAGCAATGTGGTTGACTTTTAATTGCCCTCTGAAATGGCCGAGCAAGCCACTCAGTTCAGGGGCAATTAGGGATGGGCAACAAATGCTGGCCTTGCCAGCGACTCCCACATCCCATGAAAAAGATAAAAAGAAAATTGAGTCTGCTGCAGTTTTTTGAAAGATCAATCCAATTAGGCCCCACTCTCCCCAAGCCCCCGCTGTTCTTTCCCCCGTCGCCCTGAAAATTTCTCCCCTTCCAGTATTTATCCGATTCCTCCCTTTTGAAAGTTCCTATTGAATCTGCTTCCACCGCCCTTTCAGGCAGCGCCTTCCAGATCACAACAACTCGCTGTGTGATTAAAAGTCGCTCTTCCTCACCTCGCCCCCTGCTGGTGACGCTCACTTGCACCGAAAGCTTATCCGCCTTAGCAAAAGCCGTTCCCACATTGTCGTGGCCAACCCTCGGCCGCTGAACGATCGTCATGGATGGGGGTTAGTATTACAGCCGTCGGGCACGCTTCTGAGTGTTGTGATCCTCCAAAGAGCGAATCTCGCAATCCCATCTCTCAATCGCTTTCATTACCACTTCAAATAAAGAAAAAGCAAACATAAGATCAGCCGGCGCAATGAAACTATTGTGATGAAACTATGAAACAATGAAACTACAGTGCACAGATAATAAAATATTCATTCATTATCATCCAACTGCTAGATAATTAATTTTGTATAATGTCTCCGCTGGATATCTAATCGCACTATTCTCACACAATTAAATCTGGAGCAAAATTAGTTTTATAGGAAATGCGAATTACTGTAAATATTATTTGCTGCAGTGCTTGTCAAACTCATTTATACTTTGTACTATCTAGATTGTCCACAAGCGTTTAATCTCTTGGAACATTCTTCTTCTTGAAATTACCCGAATTACTATTTTCGCCTTTTATATTCTTTTCAATGGAGATGTAATATCTCTATGGACCTCAGTGACTTTTAGGGGGAAGAAAGTAAATGCGAATTTATGGGAAGGGAGAATTCATTATAAGGGAATGAATTACTTAAATTAGAATCTATAGGCAGGCCAGCGCAAATCAGTAAATCAACAATTAAACAGTTAAACCAAATGAACCTTTTGCACTCTCAAACTTTGTACACCAGCAAGTTTGCAATCACCAGCAAGGTCCTGGGAGTTAGATTGGAGTCAGAGGATGGCAAGAACATATATTAAGTGTGCTCTTCAACAGATAAGGGAAGGACAGATGGTCCCAGTTTAGATAGGAAGGCAGGTCTCTGCCTGGGTGAAAATAGAGTCAGATGATGCATGTACCTTTGTACCAGAGACTTGTCTGATTAATGTAAACCTATATGTTGACAAGATCGGAATCTGGAGGATGTTCTTGTATGTGACAAATAATGTATAAATATGGTGAACACTTGTAGCTTAGCAGAGTACTGTCTCAAGCTGAATTGAGATGGTGCCCTCCTTGCAATTGCTCGAATAAACGATCGTAACCTGTACCTGAGTCTCCTGTGGTCCGTTCATCAAAGACACCACATCAGTGACAAATGCATAAAACGACCCAAGTGTTAAGCTAATGTTCTCCAAGTTTGATTAATGTAGGTGCAGAATAAGTGTTAGTTTCTCAACAGAAGATTGTTAAGATGATGTTAGAACACATATTCAAATGATTAAAATCAACACGTTCTCTTGGCATATTCATGTATAGAATATGAAAATGTCTAGGCTTTTTCTCTGGCATGAGTTAATAATTTATGTATTATTTAATGAGAATGTCAGTGAGTGCAAATCTGTCAACAGCAAAACAGCAGCAGAAAGTTTATAATTTCAACAACAACTTATGATTCTACAGCACCTTCAATTTAATGAAGTGTCTCCAAGGTGCCTCAGAGGAGTGATTATCAAACAATATTTGACCTCGAGCCACATCAGGAGATATGAAGGACCGGTGACCAAAAGCTCAGTCACAGAGTGAGGTTTTATGGAACGTCTTAAAGCCAGAGAGAGAGAGAGATAGAAAGAAAGAGAGAGAGAGAGATATAAAGAAAGAGAGAGATAGGGGCTGGAGGAGGTTCCAGAGGTAGGGAGGATTGTAGGGACAGGAGTGAGTTACAGAGATGGGGATGATTGTAGGGACTGGAGAAGGTTACAGAGATAGGGAGGGTTATAGGGACTGTAGGGGGGGTTACAGAGATGGGGTTGGTTGTAGGGACTAGAGGAGGTTACAGAGATAGGGAGGGTTGTAGGGACTGGAGGAGGTTACAGAGATGGGGATGATTGTAGGGACTAGAGGAGGTTACAGAGATAGAGAGGGTTGTAGGGACTGGAGGAGGTTACAGAGAGAGGGATGGGGCACAAGGAAAGATTTGAAAACAGGGATGAGAATTCTAAAATTGAGTTTGGATGAGCTTCAGTTTCCATAAACATATTCCTTGGAGCCATTCTTCCCGTTAATTCTGATGAGCTTATTTGGGGAAGACAATTGAAAGTGGGTGGGGTAGGATCGGTTGGTGGCCCTTGGGCTCTGTTCCCTGCAGCCCCCCACCCCCTCCGCCCCTCCCACGCCGCCTGCAAAAGTGGTCGACTAACGGAAGTATTTTAGAAGCACTGCTCTTAGGTGTCTTGTGCCCAAAGGCAGTAGAAGAACAAAATACTGAGGGCGCTGGAAATCCGAAATAAGAACAGAAAATGCTGGAAACAACCAGCACCTGTGGAGAGAGAAACAGAATTAATGTAAAAGCAAAAAACTGCGGATGCTGGAAATCCAAAACAAAAATAAAAATACCTGGAAAAATTCAGCAGGTCTGACAGCATCTGCGGAGAGGAAAAGAGTTAACGTTTCAGGTCAGAACCAAAGGGCAAGGCATTGTAGGAATGCAGATCTTTTATCTGGATTTAAGGCTGGATATAGAGCTCCAGTCAGTGAACAGACGTCCGGATGGCTGGAGATGTTCTGTGATCTTGTGGAAGGGTTTGCTTGAAGGGATGCTACCCTGGCTGTGAACTGTTGCTGATGCTGTTTGTACTTTGCTCTGGTTAAAGGTGGTTGGTGAGTGGCGTTTCAGCTGGGTTCATTGTGACATCTTTGTGACACTGGACGTGATGCTGTGCACAGCCAGCATCCTCAGCCTGTGTGCCATCAGCATCGACAGGTAACCGGAGGGCTTTCAGTGGCGTTCGCCAGTGCGGAAACAGGCCATTCGGCCCATCTGCTCTGTGCCGGTGTTTCTCCTCCACACAAGCCCCCTCCCACCCCCTCTTCACCTCACCCCGTTCACCATATCCTTCTATTTCTTTCTCCCTCGTGTGTTTATCTTGCTTCCCCCTTAAGTTCATTGATGCTATTCACCTCAACCATTCCCTGGATGCGAGTTCCACATTCTCCCCAATCTTTGGGTAAAGAAGTATCTCCTGAATTTACCATTGGATTTATTTTTAGGAATGTGGGCATCCGCTGGCAAGGTCAATATCACCGTTCAACTGAATGACCCGTCAGTGTTAGGGTTAGAGTCAACCACATCTCTGTGGGTCTATAAAAGGGTTTTCTGTAGTAATTATAGTTCTGATAAACATAGGACTGTACCTTTAACCACAGGGGAGGAAAAGAGGAGAGCGATTCTCCTGAGTATTTGTGGGCGCAAAACCTACAGTTTAATTCGAAGCTTGACGGCCCCCAGTGCCCCTGACTTGAAGACTCTCAGCAAATTAGTAACAATAAGGAACATTCTCAACACAAACCCTCAGTCACAATGCAGACGTTCAGGTTCAATTCATTGAATACAGCCCCAAGAGAGACCATTGCTACCTATGTGGCGAAATTAAAACAACTCATAGAATATTGTGATTTTGGTGAAAGCCTGAATGAAATGCTCAGAGATTATTTTGGTCTCTGGCGTGCAAGAGGATGCTATTCAGCGAAGATTGCTGACTGAAGTGGATCTTGATGTTAAGAAAGCATTAGAAATAGTACGTGCGATGGAAAGCGCTGGAAGGGATTCACAAGCGATTCAAGGTGCACAAAATGGCGCCATTTTCCTAGTTGGGCGGGAACGGTCAACTGAAAGTGGCGCGAAAATCCAGGACTCCGCCGTGAAGCGGGAAACAGCCCCCGCTAACCGAAAATTGAGGAACCAGTTTATTAGCAAATTCGAAAACTAAGTTTTATCGACGTGGAAACAATCACACTCCTAACGATTGGCAATTTAAAAAGGTGAAGTGTTATTTTTGTCGCAAAAGAGGACACATATTGAAACATTGCAACACAACATTAAAACAGGCTTCCGGGCAACAAACAAAGCCCAATGAAGTATATAGTGTGGAAGAGCCAGAAACAACCAATTCTGACATTTAATCCTTATTCAACATGAGAGTTGGGAAGACAGAGCCAGTCACTGTCACTTTACAGGTGAATGGGAAACTCTTAATAATGGAAGTGGGCACTGGTGCTTCTACCACTGTAGTAGGAGAACACAATTTCAAATATTTAAATAAAGGTGCTCAACAATTAAATTTGGAACAAACGTCTACCAAGTTGAAAACGTACACAGTCGAAGAAATCCAGGTATAAGGTATCACCAGAGTACCTGCTTATTAGAGACACCAAACAGCACAACTACCAATGATGGTATTAGAAGGTACAGGACCAAGCCTTCTACGTCGAAATTGGTTGAGATAAACTAACCTTGATTGGCCAATAAGATTTCAAAAGGAAGCAGGAAGAGTTCCTGAGTTGGAAAAGGAACAAGGTAAGGTCCTTCAGAAAGAGCCTGGAGAGTCCAAGGACCGCACCTGGATGCAAATGGAATGTGTAGCTATTCAGCAACCTGAATAAATGAAGACTGTCTTAAACAACAACATGGAAGAACAGCAGAAGAAACTCAAGGCGACTCTGCTGAATTACAGAGTTCAAGTTGAAGCGAGTGAGTTTCGCAAAGAAAAGAAAAACCCTGTTGAAATATCCTCACACACTACAAGGATCCTACAGGTCAAAATTACGAAGAGAAGCAGAAAGAATTTAACATCACTCTGAGCAAACTGAAGAACGAATTGGCACAGAAGACGCAGCAATGTTCAAGGTTCCGGGAGGAAGTCAACAGATGCACGAAGGAGACAGAAGAGCTGAAGAATCAGCTGAATGAAGCGAAAGAGACCTTGAAAGGAAAGGTCGTAGAACATTCCAAGATGCGAGTAGATAATGAAGTCATGGGTAACTCAAATACTGAATTAAGACAAGTTGAGAAATCACCTGAGAGAAGTCTGGCCGACAGTGAAGTCAAGATGAAGGCCAAGACTATACTCTGTGGTAGAAAGCAGAAGACAAAAAGGATGAAGGTCCTGAAAAGACAATAAAAGGCGAGAATGAAAAAGTTAACAGGTGATCATCGGAAACTAAACTTGCTCGTTTCCTACTTCACTACAGACACAATCCAAATTTGGAGGATAAGATGGAGAAACGTCAAGGGAACCAAAAAGCGACTCCTGATTTGCATAGTCATCAGCAACAATTTACTGTTGGAGAAACAGTGTATGTAAGGACTGAAGTGGTTAGCTGGTAAAGTAAGCTCTGTGGCCGGACCATTGTCGTACCGTATGGAAGTGGAGGGCCGGATCACCCGTAAGCATGTGGATCATTGAGGAAGAGAGATATCCCAAGAAAATGATGTTCCACCTGTAACCATTGCTGAACCTATGGTTCCTGTTGAAGTTGCTCAACCAAGGACAGACATGCCCGATGTCTCTGTCAGAGTGGAAGACACTGAACTGCCTGTGCCTAATGAGGTAACTGATGTCAATGCGGTTCCAGAGAATATGGTTCCTGCAAAAGAATCGGAAGTCGTGGAGCTTCGATGTTCCACACAGATCAGGAAACCATCTTAAAAACTGAATTTGTAATTTAATGGCCTGTGTAAATATTGTGATGGCATGAGATAAATACAAAAGATAGAAAAGTTTAAGGTTGTGGTGGGGGGGGTGGGTGGTGGCTACAGTAATTATAGTTCTGATAAACGTAGGACTGTAGCTTTAAGAATACCCCTGTGTTGTAAGATCACATGATCTGTACGGACCAATGAGTTAGCAGCACGGGGACCCTCGAGGAGAGAATTCATCTTTAATTATAGAGTTAGATGCACACATGTAACTGCTGCTGCCGTCTTGTAAATAAAGTTCAACGTTTCCACCAAGCAAAGCTGCCTAGAAAATCAACTCTATCACACTTTCTTCCCGAAAGTATATCAGTGAAACAAACAGGGTTTTTATGACAATTGATGGTCACCATTACTGAGACTAGCTTTCAATTCCAGATTTATTCATTGAATTTAAATTCCAACTTCCACTGTGGTGGGAATTGAACCCATGGCCCCCAGAGCATTAGCTAGGCCTCTGGATTAGTAGTCCAGACATTAATGCTATGCCACTATCCCATCTTTTAGTGACAATCGTATATTGATAGCCCTTAGTTCTGGTCTCACTCCACACAAATAGAAAGACTTTCTCTATCCTATCGAAAAACCCCTTTCATCGTCTTAATCAGGTCACCCCTCAGCCTTCTCATTTCTAGAGAAAAGAGCCCCAGCCTGTTCAATCTTTCCTGAGAGCTATAACCTCTCGGATTTTGGTAGTGTAGGAAATGCAGAATAGATGAAGAATAGCCTCCTTCGGTGCTTTCAAGTCCTGAGAAGATCGGGAAAAGGGGTTTAATTTCACTCCACCTAGCGGAAACTGCACAGCAACAGACTTAAAATGGTAGCGGGCAACTTGCTTCTCCAGCCCTTTTGGCACCGGGTGGCGGGGCTGTGACAGGAAGAATAAAAAAGAGGCATATTATCTAAATGGTGAGAGATTGCAGAGCTCTGAGATGAAGAGGGATCTTGGTGTCCTAGTGCATGAATCACAAAAGGCTAATAGCTTTTACATCAAGTAATTAGGAAGGCTAATAGAATGTTATCGTTTATTGCGAGGGGGGTTGTTTGTAGGGAGGTTATGCTTCAGTTCTGTGGGGCACTGGTGAGACCGTATCTGGAGTACTGTGTACAGTATTGGTCACCTTATTTAAGGAAAGATGTCAATGCGTTAGAAGCAGTTCAGAGGATGTTTACCAGGCTAATATCAAGAATATGTGGGTTGTCTTATGAGGAAAGGTTGGACAGGTTAGGCTCGTATCCACTGGAATTTGGATGAGTAAGAGGTGACTTGATTGAAACATTTAAGATCCTGAGGGGTCTTGACAGGGTGGATGTGGAGAGGATGTTTCCTCTTGTGGGAGAATCTAGAACGAGGGGTCACTGTTTTAAAAATAAGGGGTCGCTCATTTAAGGCAGAGATGGGGAGAATTTTTTTCTCTCAGAGGGTCGTGAGTCTGTGGAACTCTCTTCCTCAAAAGGCGGTAGATGCAGAGTCTTTGAATATTTCTAAGGCAGAGCTAGATAGATTCTTGGTTAACAAGAGGTTGAAAGGTTATCGGGGGTAGGCAGGAATGTGGGGTTGAGGTGACAATCAGGTCAGCCATGATCTTATTGAATGGCAGAACAGGCTCAAGTGGCCGAGTGGCCGACTCCTGCTCCTAATTCATAATTTGCAATGTGTCCATCTGAATTCATACACATCAGGGTTCCAGTGGGGTACATGACACACGTTTGCCATTGTTAGTGGAGTGCCCTCTGGGCTGCACAAGGGTAGCTAGACTCTTCCTCCCACTCTTCACTGCCGCACCCCCCACCCCACCTACCTCCTCAGGCCTTTACACACCACCCTCCCTCCTTCCTCTATTACTTTCCCTGGGCCCCCTAGTTTTGGGATGAGTGGGGCCAGCGAGACCCAACGGCCAGCGAGAGGTCCTTTCATGGCTCCAGGTTCTCCAGATGTGCATTGACAAGGTTCCCCCCCTCCTCCCTGAAGCTCGATAGAGAATGGGACCCTCCCATGAGAGAGGCTGTCCCGCTTGTGATCCTGGTTGGAAATGATGGGAAACTGGGAAATATTGGGATGCAGAGGGACCTGGGTGTCCTTCTACACGAATTACAGAAATTACAGCATATAGGTACAGCAAGGAAATCGAAAGGTAAATGGCATGTTCTCTTTTATTGCAAACGGATTGGCATATAAAAGTAAAGAAGTCTTAAAATAATTATATAGATCTTTGGTGAGACTACACCCGAATATTGTGCACAATTCTGGATCCCTAACCCTACCCCTAATCTTAAACCCAACCCTAACTCCCTAACCCCATCCCTAACTCCCTATCCCTAATCTTAACTCCCTAACCCCATCCCTAACTCTTCAACCCCATCCCTAACTCCCAACTCCAGCCATAACCCCATCCCCAACTTCCTACCTCATCCCTAACTCCCCAAACCCCACCCCTAGCTCACTACCCCTAACCCTAACCCCATCCTTAACTCCCTACTCCTAACCCTAGCTCCCTAACCCTATCCTTAACTCCCTAACCCCATCCATAACTCTAACTAAACTGATTCCTGGGATGAGAGGGATGTCCTATGAGGGGAGATTGAGTAGAATGGCCCCATATTCTCTGGAGTTTAGAAGAATGAGAGGTGATCTAATTGAAATATATAAAATTCTTCGGGGGTTTAACAGGGTCGATTCTGGGAGGCTGTTAACCACCCCCCCCCCCAACTCCCCCCGCACCCCCCCCCCCCTCCGCCCCGCACCCCCACCCCCTCCCCTGGCTGGGGAGTCTGGAACAATGGTGGGGGTCACAGTCTTAGGATAAGAGATCAGCCATTTTGGACTGAGATGAGGAGAAATTTCTTCACTCAGAGGGTTGGGAATCTTTGGAATTATCTACCCCAGAGAGCAATGGATGTTCCATCATTGGGTATACTCAAGACTCAGATTGATAGATTTTTGGGCACTGAAGGTGGGAAAGTGGAGTTGAAGTAGAACATCATCCATGATCTTAATGAATGGGTGGGGCAGGCTCGAGAGGCCGAATGGCCTCCTCCTGCTCCTATTTGTCTTGTTGTTTGCTAGATCTTGGGAATAATGTGTATCTTTTTCCGATTTGATCAATGGATCCTCATCCTCAACCTCCCTTGGTTGCCATGGCTACAGGAGTAGGCCATTTGGCCTTTTGAACTTACTTCCCTGCTTCACTCACCACCTATTTTGGAGCTTTTTAAAGACCATCCGGTTCATCAACAGCTCTAACCTGTTTCTTGTCCACCCCTTGCAGGTATACAGCGGTTGCCATGCCAATGCTATACAATACCCGTTGCAGCTCCAAGCAGAGAGTCACGTTGATGATAACCATGGTCTGGATGCTGTCCTTCGCCATCTCATGCCCGCTGCTCTTCGAGCTAAAAAAACACCCTGGTAAACTGTGCCCATCAAGAACCCTTCTTTCATCTTTTATTCCTCTATTGTCTCCTTTTATGGTAAGGGAGGGGCATGAGAATTCTCACAGCAATCCCAAGGATTGGGGACTTCAGTTATATGGAGAGACCGGATCAGCTGGGATTGTTCTCCTTAGAGCAGAGAAGGTTCGTGGGGAGATTTAATTGAGGCATGCAAAATCATGAGAGGTTTTGACAGAGTAAATAAGGAGAAAGTGTTTCCAGTGGCAGGAGGGCCGGTAACCAGAGGACCACAGATGGAAGAGAATCGGGAAAAGAAGCAGAGGGGGGGAGGAGGAGAATTTATACTCCACACGAGCCCACTCCCACCACCTCTTTATCTCCCCCATCACCATTTCCTTCTATTCCTTTCTCCCTCATGTGTTTATCCAGCTTCCCCATTAAATACATCGATAATATTCACCTCAACCACTCCCTGTGGGAATGAGTTCCACATTCTCCCCACTCTCTGGATGAAGAAGTTTCTCCTGAATTCCCCATTGGATTTACTAGTTGTTGCACTATGCTGATAGTGCTGGTATCCCACCACTGCCAACCATGTTGTATTATGGTGCGCGGTGGTGTCTCAACAATGCGACCTTGAGACTTGTAGATTTAAACATGAACTCTTTATCTATTTACAGATCTCAGGTTACTGTCATGCATGGCGCTGCTACCTCCATACAGGCTGGTTCCAAAGCGTTCTATCTAGACTGTTCTCTCAGTCTGTTACCATGTGACCATATACATCATACCGTGGGTGGTGCTATTCTCCAGTCCCTCTCTAACCCTTACTCTGCCGTGCACCTTTACATTACAGTGGCATGCAGGCACATACAACACTAGTGATTATCTTATATTGATGGCCGTCTAGTTCTGGTCTCCCACCAGCCCTACCCTCCCCCACCCCACCCCACCCCAAAAGTGGAAACAGCTTCTCTATGTTCACCCTGTCAAAACTCTTTTATAGTTTTAAAGGCTTCTATCAGGTCACCCATCAGCCTTCTTTTCTAGAGGAAAGAGCCCCAGCCTGTTCAGTCTTGCCTGGTAGTTATAAGCTCGTAATTCGAGTGCCATCTTTGTGAACCTTTAGTTACATCTTCCCCAGTGACTCAATGACAGTTTTTGCAATTATGGAGACCAGGAATGTGCTCTGTCCTCTTCCAGATAAAAGGGACGAGACCATCTGTGCCATCATGAACACTTCTTTCATCTTATATTCCTCTATTGTCTCCTTCTACATTCCCTTCATCGTGACGCTGTTAGTTTACGTCCAGATCTATGCCATGCTGAGACGGAGGAGGAAGCGCGTGGCAGCTAAGAGGATCAGCGTTGCCATGGAGCATGAAACCCAACCACCCATAAAGGTCGGAAGAGTAAATAACAAGCTCAAGTATTAAAATGAGGGAATGTGCGTAGTGGGCGTGGTGTAAGTGACTGACCTTTAACCTCTAAACTCCGTGATTAAATCCTGCCCAAGTTCGCTTTGTGTAGAGGCTGCACGGGTTCAAGTCGACATGGGTTAGAGTGGCTTCGATCCATTTTGTATCAGACATGCTGCCATGATGCAGAGTTGCTTTCAACCTGCCATTTAATGGAGGATACAGGATGACTGGGGAAGTGATGTCACCACAAGTATAGGATGTTGGTCATTTATAAGAGGCTGCAGATTGGCAGGCATAGAGGGAAATGTACATCTAACCCCATGTTGTACCTGCCCTGGGAGATTTTGATGGGGACAGTGTAGAGGGAGATTTACTTTGCATCTAACCCCGTGCTGCACCTGTCCTGGGAGTGTTTGAAGGGGACAGTATCTTGCTTTATTATTTAAAAAACATGCTTTTTAGAGTGAAATTTCCTTGTGCAATATTACTGTACGTTTCACACAATCATATTTCAGCTGAAACATTCACTCCCTCCACCTCCGACGCACAGTGGCAGCAGAGTGTACCATCTAGAAGATGCACTGCAGCAACTCACCAAGCTTCCTTAGACCGTACCTCCCAAACCCACGACCATGACCATCTAGAAGGACAAGTGTAGCAAATAGATGGAAACACCACCACCTGGAATTTCCCCTTCTAGTCAAGCACCATCCTGACTTGGAAATATATCGGCCATTCCTTCACTGTCACTGGGTCAAAATCCTGGAACACCCTCCCTAACAGCAATGTGGGTGCACCTACACCGCATGGACTGCAGCGGTTCAAGAAGGCAGGTCAGCCCTACCTTCTCAAGGGGCAATTAGGGATGGGCAAGAAATGCTGGCTCAGCTGGTGAAGCCAACATCCCATGAACGAATAATTTTTTTTTAAAATGCAATACTTAAGTCAGTAATTTTGAAAGGATTTTTGCCCTATTTAATGGACAATCTCTCAATTCAAATTGTAAACAATGGGTTTTCTTTATGGCCGATATGAAGTATTTATATCCATGTTCGTGCCTACACTGTTGCCAGGGTCGATAATTCCATTTTTTGTTTTATTTAGTTTCAGAATAAGTGCACACACCCGGAAGATGTCAAACTTTGCACTTTAATGGTCCAATCAAACGGGAGCACCAGCGTGAGTAAAAAGAAATTGGTAAGGCCTCATCTGGAGACATCAGAATCCTCGGAGCTGATTGACAAATTCCCAGTTCAATTTGAGTGGCCGAAATTCCCACTTGTCACTAGGGTCATCAATCATTCCAAAGGTCATTGATCAACTCTCTTCCCATTCACTGCCATCGCACGAAATCTCAATGGACCCAAACCTCTTCCCACTCAATCCCATTGTACACAATCCCAATGGAACAAGCCCCTTGTCCTTCACTCCTATTGCGCAGAATGTCAGTAGATCGATCCACTTCCATCGCACAGAACCCTAATTCCTTTCCCTTCCATGGAGAGATTGGAGAAGTTGGGATTGTTCTCCTTAGTACAGAGAAGGTTAAGAGAGAGATTTAATCGAGGTAGGCAAAATCATGAGGGGTTCGGATAGAGTAAATAAAGAGAAACAGTTTCCTATGTCAGGAGGGTCGGTAACCAGAGGGACACAGATTGAAGAGAATCAATAAAAGAAAGAGGAGGAGATGAGGAGATTTTTTTTTAATTTTTACACAGTGATTTGCTGTGATCTGGAAGGCGCTGCCTGAAAGGGCGGTGGAAGCAGATTCAGTAGGAACTTTCAAAAGGGGAATTGGATAAATAGTTGAAGGGGAAAGATTTGTCAGGCTGTTGGGCAAAGAGCGGGCGGAAGTGTGGGACTAATTAGAAAGCTCTTTCAAAGAGCCAGCAGAGGCTCGATGGGCTTAATGGGCTTCTGTGCAGTATGATACTGTGAACAAGTTAACTGCCCACACTCCATGTACAAAATGGTGACTTGGAACCAACGGCCTTTTGTCATTCCCTTCCTTGTCCTCTCCTGTGATTTGTGTGTGCTCTGGTCTGTGCTGTTGGCTGTTGGTAACACCCATTTTCTCTTCTTTTTGGCATCCTAGACACTGGTACGAGAAGCAATCCCTTGCTCTGAAGAATCTGAGGGAGCCCGCTTTGTGGGGCCTCCCGAGAGGTCAAGGCCAACAGGAACTTTGCTGGCTTTCCAGCTCTGGACCACTTCCAGATCCTGCCTGATGGCTGGTGAATGGAAGGCCCCTTCCTCCATCGAGGCATCCGGGGACCCCGAGTGCGATGGCCAAGCAAGGTTCTTCAGGCGGAGCGCTTTTGAAGTGCAGAGGGTGTCGGACGAGAAACAGGTGCCAGTGGCCAAATCAGCAGTGAAAGCAAACTGTCCCACCAGAAGGAGAAGAAAGCAACACGGTTGGCGGTTGTCTTAGGTGATTCTAGAACAAACCAGAACAATAGACTATGTTCCACCGAGACACAATGATTTAGAACAATAGTCCAAGATCCACAGCCTCGGTGGTCTCGAACAATGTTTTAGGTGCCATCATGTCAACATGATTTAGAATAGGCAAAGTCTATCGGTTCTTACAATGATCTAGAACAGCAGACCGAGTTCTATGTAGTTACAACCATCTAGAACAATAGACGAGATTCCATTGTGTCTCAATGATTTATAAGAACAGGATAGATCCATGGATCCTGAAATGATCTAGGGCTGTAGGAGAAATTACATGCTCTATAACTGTGGACTAACTTCCATAGTCTGGAAATGATCTAGCAAAATAGTCAAAGTTTCGTTGTGGCACAATGATCTAGAACCATAGGTTAAGTTGCATTGTAGCACAATGACTTAGATCAACAGTCCAAGTTCATGGGTTTTGCTGTGATCTAGAACAATAGGCTGCATTCCACTAGACCGCAAAGCTCTAGAGCAATAGGCCAAGCTGCACGGAAATGTAATGATCTAGACTAATTGGCTGCGTATAGTGTTACCATACTCCCAGTAGATTAGTCAGAGTCCTATAGTGTTACAATGATCTAGAATAATAGGCTAAGTTGTATGAAATCGCTATGTTCTAGGATTGGATTCTATACCGATGATACCAAATTTGTAAGCTTGTGTGCCAGAGATGTAATGTGAATTTTAGCAAAGAACTAGCAACTATAAGTAATTAATGGATGCCCTGTTGCCATATGGTTGAGGAGCTGAGTGGAGTAGGAACCCTTTTGCGAGTCACTGTGTTGCGATGACAAATGGCCCACACTCTTTTCCTCTCTCTCTCTCTGTCGGATTGGCAGGCATCTTCATCATCTGCTCGCTGCCGTTTTTCATTATTCACATCCTGAACGTCCACTGCCAGACGTGCTACATCCCGCCAGGGCTCTACAGCGCCTGCGCCTGGCTGGGTTACGTCATCAACCCCATCATCTACACGACCTTCAACGTGGAGTTCCGCAAAGCCATCATGAAGATCTTGCATTGCTAAAGCTGGAACAGGGACTGACTCTGGAACAGGGACTGAGAGCCAAGCGAACCAGTCCATGAAACTTGCAACTGACGTCTGCACACGAAAGACACGGGCTTTTAAGGATCCCAGACTATAAACACCTTGTCTCTGCTGTCTTCACCACACCATAACAGGAAGCCAGAATGATCCCTTCCTGCCAAAGATGGAGGAACATGAGTGTACTACACACTGGCACCTTCTGAACACGACAATAAAAGGATGAGTGCTCACACCACAATGTTATGTAGTTTAAATACAATCTCTCTACACCTAAACACCTTCCATCGCCACCTACTCTGCGTTTAGTTGTTGCGTTCCTTACTGAAGTTCCCACTTACTGGCACCCAAGCTAGTATCCTCAGAATTAAACGCAACCCTTGATCATTGTGCCACCAGGAAATGTAACGTATGGGTCATGTGGAGATGAGCAGAGAGGCATTTGGCCAAACCTAAAGGTGGCAGGTCCCTTATTTTGTTCATTCATGGCTGGCATTTATTGCCCCTCCCTCATTTCCCCTTGAGAAGATGATGGGGATTTGCCTTCTTGAATTCCACTGAGTGGCTTGCTGGGCCATTGCAAAGGGCAGCTAGGAGTCAACCACATTGCTGTGGTTCTGGAATCACATGCAGGCCAGACCGGGTCAGGATGACAGATTTCCTTACCTATAGGACATTAATGAACCAGATGGTCTTTTACAACAATAATTATGGTATCATGATCACTGTTACTCACTTTTAATTCCAGATTCATTTAATGAACCTAATTTAAATTCCTTCCGGCCATGGTGGGATTTGAACTCACGTTTCGAGATTATTAGTCCAGTAACATGACCACAAGGCTACTGTTCAACTCAACAGAGTTGATAAGGTGGTAATAAAAGCAAATGGGTTCCTTGAGTTTATAAATGGAGGCACAGAATATAAAAGCAATGTGATTGTACCAGAACTTGCATGACTGTTCTTTCAGAGAGCCAGCAGTCACAATGGGCCAAATAGCCATCTTCTGTGCTGTAACTTAATGGCAACGCAAGCCTTTTCTTCTCCTTAATCCACTCTTGGACAGAGATAATGCCTCGAAGCAGTGAATATACTGAGAAATATACGCAATTATCCTGATTCCCGTTTGGGCAGAGATGTGACCTCTGTCCTTGTCTCACTTTACAGATTGTGATGGAAAGCTAAAATCTTTATCGATCTCTAGTCATGCACACTGTGCTAGATGATTCAGCAAAGCTGACCCAGAAACGAGATGGTGCCTGAAAAAAATACTGTATGCCAATCTGTCCACCATCAAGTTAGAATTTGAGACAATAAAAGATCACTTTTTAAAAAAAACCGTTCATAGGATGTGAGCTTCGTTGGCTGGGCCAGCATTTATTGTCCATCCCTAATCGCCCCTTCAGAAGGTGGTGTTGAGCTGGCTTCTTGAACCCCTGCAGTCCATGTGGTGTCGGTACACCCACGGTGCTGTTAGGGAGGGAGTTCCAGGATTGTGACCCAGCGACAGTGAAGGAACGGCGATAAATTTCCAAGTCTGGATTTCCACCCTGGCTGGAGAGGCAGAACGGGGGCGGGGGCGGGGGCGGGGGCGGGGGGGTGGCGGGGTGGCGGGTGGGCGGGCCGGCGCAGCCTCAGGATAAAGGGTTGGCAATTTTGTACTGAGATGAGGAGAAACTTCTTCGCTCAGAGCATTGTGAACCATTGGAATTCCCTGCCCTAAAAAATTGTGGATGCTCAGTCGTTGAGTATATTCAAGACTGAGATTGATACGTTTTTGGATATTAAGGGATATGGGGATATGTCGGGTGAGGAAGTGGAGTAAGGTAGAAGATCAGCTACGATCTTATTGAATGGCGGAGCAGGCCCGAGGGGCTGAATATTCTCCTTCTGCTCCATGCTGGCCCCTTCTTGCCTAATAATCTATTGTCTGACTGATTAAACTTCGCCATTCAATAAAACCTTAGCAGTGCACTCAGCTGAATTGTACAGTGTCACACTAAACTCAGGAGCATCTCGGGGGATGAACAATTTGAACCATTTCTTTAAGTAACATTCGTGAATTGTTAAGTGCCAGGCAATGACAATTGCCAACAAGAGAGAATCTAACCATCTCCACTTGATGTTCAATGAAATTACCATCACTGAAACTCCCACTATCAACACCTGGGAGGTTACCATTGGCCAGACACTGAACCGGACGAGCCATATAAAATACTATAGCTACAAGAGCTACAGACTGGGAATTCTGAGGTGAGTAACCCACCTCCTGACTTCCCAAAGCCATCTACAAGGCACAAGTCAGGAGTGCGATGAAATACTCTTCACTTGCCTGTATGAGTGTAGCTCCCACAACACACAAGAAGCTCGACACAATCCAGGACAAAGCAGCCCGCTTGATTGGCACCACATCCACAAACATTCACTCCCTCCACCACCGACGCACAGTGGCAGCAGTGTGCCCCATCTACAAGATGCACTGCAGCAGCTCACCATGGATCCTTTGACAGTACGTCCCAAACCTGCAACCTGCACCGCCACGAAGGACAAGGGCAGCAGATAAATGGGAACACCACCACCTGGAAGTTCTCCTCCACGTCACAAACTATCCTGACTTGGAAGTATATCGCCGTTCCTTCACTATCGCTGGAACTCCCTCCCTAACAGCACTGTGGGTGTACCTACGCCACAGGGACTGCAGCTGTTCAAACTCTTTCGAGTTATCAACAGTCACAGATTGCAACCCTTTCGAGTACAATCACAGTTCTGGGTTTTTCCGGGAGTGGGACATGAACCCACAACCCTCTGATTCAAAGGCGAGGGTGCTATGAACTGAGCCACAGCTGACACCAGAAGACAGCTCACCGCCACCTTCTCAAGGCGCGAATAGGAATGGGCAATAAATGAAAGAATGAACAAACAATTTTACAACAGGACAAACTATCTTTAAGTTTTAAAAAAAAGTTTTAAATTTTAACCATACCAATTCCTAGCCCTGTGTAAGCATGTTTAGAGCATGGGGGTATTAAATGTCATACATTGATAGAGACAACTAGAAGATGGCCAGTAATCATTGATCCATCCCAAAAATTTCTTAGTTCCACAGGAAGGTGGGTTGCATGGAGCACATCAAAGTTAACAAGCAATTCAGTCGAAGAGAATTAGCTGTTAAATGCCAATTGGAGAAGACTGGGCCTCAGTTTAATGTGTCATCCGAATGTCATCCCTCCGACAGGGCGGCGCTCCCTCAGTCCCGACCCTCCGACAGGGCGGCGCTCCCTCAGTCCCGACCCTCCGACAGGGCGGCGCTCCCTCAGTCCCGACCCTCCGACAGGGCGGCGCTCCCTCAGTCCCGACCCTCCGACAGGGCGGCGCTCCCTCAGTCCCGACCCTCCGACAGGGCGGCGCTCCCTCAGTCCCGACCCTCCGACAGGGCGGCGCTCCCTCAGTCCCGACCCTCCGACAGGGCGGCGCTCCCTCAGTCCCGACCCTCCGACAGGGCGGCGCTCCCTCAGTCCCGACCCTCCGACAGGGCGGCGCTCCCTCAGTCCCGACCCTCCGACAGGGCGGCGCTCCCTCAGTCCCGACCCTCCGACAGGGCGGCGCTCCCTCAGTCCCGACCCTCCCTCAGTCCCGACCCTCCGACAGGGCGGCGCTCCCTCAGTCCCGACCCTCCGACAGGGCGGCGCTCCCTCAGTCCCGACCCTCCGACAGGGCGGCGCTGCCTCAGTCCCGGCCCTCCGACAGGGCGGCGCTGCCTCAGTCCCGACCCTCCGACAGGGCGGCGCTCCCTCAGTACTCACCCTCCCCACCCCTAACAGTGCAACACACCGTCAGTAATTCTTGCCTTCATTGCTGACCCTCTAAGAGGCAGCACTCCCTCTGTACTGACCTCCACTCCAAAACTGCAGCACTCTCTCAGTACTGACCCTCCAACAATGCAGCGCTCCTCATTTCTGCCCCTCTGACAGTGCAGCGCTCCTCAGTACTGAACCTCTGACAGTGCATATCATCCTCAGTGCTGACTCTCTGACAGTGCAGATCATCCTCAGTACTGACCCTCTGACAGAGCAGCACTCTCTCAGTACTGGCCCTCTGACAGGGCAGCCCACCCTCAATACTGCCACTGAGGAGTGTGAGACTTGATGTTGTGCTCATGTCTTTGGAATGGGACTACAAATCTACAACTTTTTGATTCGGGGGCGAGATTACTACCCCTTGCACCCTGACCACTATTTAACTGTCGTGTCCCAAGGGGGTGGCCATTTTACTTGACCATTATCATGTCTAAGTGGATGCAACATTTCACAGCTGGTTTCTGAGTCAAGTTAGTCACTTTGGATGCCACTTTGCTTCCATTAACCAATAATTGGCTCAATGAGATGGTGGAGATGTTACATAATAAATATTTTGAGAGGCGACAATGAGTCAATGGAAACTGGGCTGCACCTTTTACACATTGACATAGGTGCTTCAGTTAAGTAGTCAGAAGAGATCAATTAGCATTATATAAAAGCTGTGGGAGCATTTGGCAGAGTTGTATGATTGGGTGGTTAGTGAATGATGAACCTTCAGTTGAAGACAAACAGGAAATGTTGGGAGCAATCAGCTGGCTGGGCACTATCTTTGGTGAGAAACGAGAAAAGCAAGTTCTTTTATCAGAACTGAGTAAAGATAGAAATGGAATAGATTTTCAGCAAGTGGAGATGATTGTTTTCAAAATTGAAATGTAAGTGATTGAAGGATGAGCGGTTTTATGGTGTGGTGTCAAGGCAATTAGTTTTGGGATAAGTAAAGAAACAAAATGTGTCTATAGGTGTGAATGGCAGAATTTTTAAGAGCAGCTGTTGTCTGAGTGCTTAAAAAAAAAAGTAAAAGTGAAACTGGCAAAGGAAACAAAATGGGGGCAGAGATTAGTCTGAAATTTTTGAACTTTAAAGGCTGTAGGCAGTGTCTGATTTGACAGATGAAGTGCTGTTCCTTGGGCTTCACTATAAAAGTGGAGCAGGCTGAGGACAGGTTGGAGTGAGAACAAGGTAGAGAGTTAAAATGGCTGGTAACAGTTTTTGTGAACTAGTGAGGGGAACAATAGGTTTTTTCCTCATCTCTTGGTCATAGCACTGTTTTTCGCATGCTTGTTACTTCTGTGGTGAAGGAGGAACCCAAAGCTCTTGAAGCAACGTTCCCTTTGCGTTTTTGGAAATTTGAATTGCTGAGCAGCTCCTTGTCTGTCCTTCCACTAAACAAATTAGGGAGGCTTTGATTGTTTCCAGTGAGCTCAGCCATACTTGTCCAAAACCATTAAAGTTTCTTAGTGAATGATCCATGGAATAACATGTCCGAGAGGAAGACGGCTATTTGTGTTGGTTTATTTGAAAGTGCTACCTTTTTTGTCCTGTAATTGTGACTGGTAGCGCAGAGCCGATCCTCCTTTTAATATGGCTAATGTTCGTTGGAGCTGTTGGCCTCCAGCGTAAACCAGGAAAACTGATTTGAAATTGAGATAGAAATGGTTATTGGGAGAGGGAAAGTGAATGTTTGGTGTCTGTAATTAATTTCCAGTCCCTTTTTAGCACGATGTAATCTCTCAGTTGAATGATGCTGTCTTGGTGGAGATATATGTTAAATCTAAATGTGCTAAGCACTGCAGTGATAGATTTAATCAGGCCATTGAGCAGCTTTGCACAATTAATTTGATTTGAAATGCTATTGATTTTCCTGACAAATAATGATGCTCATTAATTTGAGTTTCTAGTCTAGAGTTCTGACTGAGTTGTAATGTTACATTATTTTACAACGAAAAATCTGACTTTGTTCTAAATTGGATATTCCGGCTTGTTTTTGACAATCACCCAATCATGTTCCCTAGTACTTAGCTTTTAGATGCTGACTGGGATCTTTAAACATATGAATGTGATTATAATAGGTTTCCACTTGTGGGGGAGACCAGATTTAGGGATCATCAATATAAGATTGTCACTAATAAATCCAGTGGGGAATTCATGAGGAACTTCTTCTCCCAGAGAGTGCGGGAGAATGTGGAACTCACTCCCACAGGGAGTGGTTGAGGTGAATAGTGTAGATGTATTTATCCATCTTCCCCCTTTAAATACATTAGGGAAATGGGAATAGAGAGGTATACTGAGTTAGGAGGAGGCTTGACTGGAGCATTACCACTGGCGTGGGCAGGAGGGGTTGTATTAGGTTTCCCTATGTTCCAAAGTAAATATTGATTGATATATTTTCTCTAGATTCTCAATGATAACTGGGATGAAGAGCTGTAGCTATAAGGATAAGCTGGGACTCTCTTGGAGAAAATAAGGCTGAGAAGAGACTAGATAAGAGAGATTCAAGATCCTGAGGGCTGTGGACAGGGTAAATAGTGAGAAACTGTTCCCACTCAAGAGAACATCAAGAACGAGAGGGCACAGATTCAAAATTTTTGTGGGAAAAGCAGTAAATGTGATTTAAGGAAAACTTTTTCACCCAGAGGGTGGTTGGAGTCTGGAACGAACTTCCTGAAGGGGTGGTGGAGGCAGGTTCAACCGAGCTATTCAAAGGGAAATTGGATTGCTCCCTGAAAAGTGTGCGAGGTTACAGGGAGAAGGCAGAGGAGTGGGGCTACGCAGAATGCTCTTTCAGAGAGCCAGTGCAGACACAACGGGCCAAGTGTTGTCCTCTTGCACTGTAAAGATACTTTTGGCATTCAATCATAGTATTTCTTGGATTGATGTGCAAATCAAAAGGTTGAATTTGAGTGTTTTGTTTATTCTACGCTGTCAGAATTGACTTCCCCTGGTCAGTGACCCTGGTAGCCTGCTTGAGATCTTTTGAAGAAATGATTTACCCGCACACTAACATAGACAACTGGTCATAGAGGGCCCTGTGCCTTGAGATTGTCCTCTCTACATCCGAGTAGAAATGGGTTTGGTTGACTTCTTCCATATGGGACTTGCCTCCATTAGATGTAATTAATCCTGCATTTATTTACACTGCCATCCAGCTGAATGCTAGACCATCACGGTTGACCATCTGCAGGCTAAACAGTTTCTGCATTTGTACCGCACGGGGAGGCCATTCTTCCCACCCTGCATGTACTGACTCTTATCTGATTAGTTCCGCTCTTGCGGTGTTCCCTGTAGCCTTAAAGTTCCACAAATAGGAATATTCATTTTAGAATCTGCTGCTGCCATCATTTCACAACGGTTTTTTTAAAAAAAAACTTTCTCGTGTTGCTACGGTTTTTTCAGCAGCCCCCGTTTAAAATCAAACTCTGCTGCCATTGAACGGTTTGTGATTTTTTTTGAGAACCTCATTGTCCGCTTAAGCTTCTCCATTCTAAGAACAATCCCAGCTTCTCCACGTTTTACCTGTACGAGGAAAAGCTGATGATACCATGGACTAGGAACACAGATTTTAGTTAAGAGACGGGGTGTGGGGCGGGGAGAGGGTGGAGGAGAAGTGTGAAGAACATTTTTATTTTTTAACACTGCGCGCGTGATGCCCGCGAGGGGTGGTGGAAGTAGGGGGGATGAATGATTTCAAAAGTAGTGGCATTTTTTTCCCCAAGCCTCAGTTTTGATGTGATCCAATTTTTATTAACCACTCCACAGCAAACTCGAGGGTAGAATCGGAGGAGTAGTTTATTTTACACATACAAAGAAAACACGTACCACACCTGCCACCCACTTTTACGTTCATACAAAAGAGGGATAAAGGAACAAGGACAGGGCAAAGACCACAGAAAATAAAAATTATTTCACTGGAATCCAGAATCAAAGGTCCAATGATGTTTTCCTTTCAGAGTCAGCAGCTTGAAGACTAATCCTGGATAATTCACTTTTCCAGTGCGCAGAACTTCTATGATGAGATGAATTAGTCCTGTAGGCGCTGGTGCAGTAAGTTCTGGTAGAAACAGTGCAGATGGGGGCTAGGGCCATTTAAACTTGGACAGAATCCTGGCTCTGCTGCCACTTGCTCTATGGAAGATCGCAATCTGCTTCGCAGCTCCACAAGGCAGGGTAACTGGTTCTCCCAGCTAGGATGGTGGGGAAATCGTGTGATATGACTCCCACTTCTCCACTTTGGTTCGGACAAAGGATTTATTTATATTCCTTAGTCTGGATTCTTGCTGGTTAATGTTTCAATCATTAATCATTTCCAAGAGGTTTTGGGGTCCTTTGAACTATCAGACTGGTCGTCTCTGTTGGCCAAGCCTTGGCCTTAGAAGTGTAATTGGTCTTTGTACAATTTCCTTGGATTTGATCTTTGCAGAATATGCAGGACTACAGGGGAATGGCACTAGCTGAATTGCTCAATTGACAGATCGAATGGCCTCCTTGTGTGACAAATCTTGTTGTGTTTAGCAGACTAGCACGCAATAGATTAAAATCAGGCATCCATCTATACAAAGTGACCTGTCTGTTTCCTCAAGGCCTGAGAAAAAGGTGACTTCCCTCAGTTGGCCTTGAGTTAAATTTTTTAATTCATTCATGGGGCGTGGGTGTCAGAATTAACCGCATGTAGGCCAGACCAGGTAAGGACAACGGCAGATTTCCTTCCCGGAAGGGCATTAGTGAACCACTTGGGTTCGTGGCCGTCACTAGATTTTTAGTTCCAGATTTTTATGGCATTCTAATTCCACCATTTGCCATGACAGGATTTGAACCCGGGCCCTGTGATTTGAAGCATTGCCCTGTGTCTCCGGATTACTAGTGCCATCCATTATGTGGCACCTCCCTCCCTCTCTCCTCCCACGTGTTGTTTGTGGTTCTTAGAAACGGAAGGAGGACTCTTGGAGCTCATCGGTGTGTTCATTCTTTGTTCTACGCTGTAGATTAGATTCTAACTATGTTTCATTTTTCTCTCAGCTTACGAGCATGGATTTTGAAATTGCATGGATAATAGGAAGATTTTCAGATGCCATGAGCCGTGGCGGGATATCCGAAGTGGCATCTTTGGTGAAAGCTGAGAGGAGCAGATTGGAAAGCGTGACGGTTCATGTGGCGGTCACCGGGACCCCGAGAGTGGGGAAGTCTGCTTTCATTAATTCAGTCATGGGTTTCAAGGATGGCGAAGATGGCGCGGCACCCACCGGCCCCGCCCAACAGGTGACAAAGCCGGCGCCTTACTGCCGGCCGGGAAACCCCAGCTCCGTGTTCTGGGAGCTGCCTAGCGTTCCGGGACCCGGCCTCTCGTCGGGCAACTACCTGAAGACGGTGGACGTCGACAAGTACGTCGGCTTCTTCATCCTGTCATCGACGTGGTTCACGTGGGAGGTCGCAACCCTTGCCAGCGAGCTCAGGCGGCTTGGCAAGCAGTTCTACCTCATCCGCACCAAGATTGACTTGGGCCCTCCTGGCTACAGGGACAAGGAGTTCGTTGATGACGTCCTGAATGTTTTCACCGCCGACCACTTTGCAAACCTGAACATTGAATACGCGATTGCTCACTTCTTCTGTGTCTCCTGCCACCAGGTTGATAGGTTCGACTTTCTGGAATGCGTCCAGGCTCTGCAGAGAAATTCCTCTCCTCCACTCCAGAAACATGCCCTGCTGCTCTCCCTGCACTACCTGGCCAACAAGATGGAGCTGAAGGACTCTCTGAGGGAGTTCATTCCGGTGTCGGCGGTCTACAGCTGCCTCATCGACCCCATCCCGGTCGAGCAGCTACCTTACCAGGCCAATGTCCACTTTCTGTACAACGAGATCCGGCTTTACCGCGTCCTGTTGGGGCTGGACTACCCGGCCTTGAGCAAAAGGGCCAAGCTGATTCGCCAGCCGACCTTTGTCCTCTCGGATGAGATCCACACCACGATGGCGAAGATGCTGACGGAGAAGGGCGTCTCGGAGGAGCTGCTGAAGTGGACGAAGATAAACGTGTCGGTCCCCCACAGCTACGTGAAGTGGATTCCCTTCCTCGAGACCCTGCCTGGAGGTAAGCTGTCTGGGGCTTCCACCATCCGCTTGTTGGATACCATGCTGCAGAAGTTTACGGACGATGCCTGCCGTGTTCAGAGGAAAATGGAGGATGTACTGAAGGGTGAATAACATTGTTTGAGGCCCAACAATCTAATGGTGTTTGGTACACATGAAGGGAGAGGAAAGCTCAACTTCAGTATCAAAGGCCAACATTGGTATCCTCTGGTGGGTGAAGTGGCTTAATTCCCTATTTTCCTCCATAGTCTGCAATGTAACCTTGTTGCAGAGGCATTCCATGCTCTGCCAGTCCAAGATTGTTAATGCACAATGCATTCTCTTCAAGTACAAAACATAGCCATTTCATCCCAAGACCTTCCACAACTAACTAAACGAGATTGGCTTGCAGATGAAATTCTAATTGGCAGTCCACATGGGCATGGGCCAAAATTGAAGGCTAGGCATTACAAGACTCGTATTTCACTGCAGCTGGTAGCTACCACGCTAGCTGGGTGTGAGGTTTCGCCTAAGCACATTACTGCAACTCCAGCTGATGTCAATGCAACATATTGACTGACCCTCTTTGTCTGAATGAGCAACATAACCCAGATGTGTTTTCTTTTGTAAGTTTAACCTGTATTGTGCATCCAAGTGTTGATGCAATATTGGGGATCATTTCTTCTATCCTTCCCATGTTAAAAGTAGCAATAGCTCTTGTAGATGTTGTAATAGTAAACACCATCATTAAACAGCCAATGACCGTCTTTGGAAGCCCGAGTGTAGATTGAATTGCTGACTCTCCACTTTTAAAGGTGATGGGCGTGATATTTTTGACTTCAACCTGAGTCCAGTGTGGTTGTCGAGCAACACTTCAATTTTAAAAAAAAATTTAACCTTTGTTTCAAGCACATCAACACTAATTGAGCCCAATATTTTGGCAGAATGGCTGACTATTGACGGCATAGCTTTGTTTTCCTCTCCTCCCAACAGGAGGAGATTTTAGACAATTGTCACTGCAGGGGGAATTGGTGGGTGAAAGGCCAGGATTCAAAGGAAATGCCAAGTGTGTGCAAAAGAAATGAAAGATGTGATTTCTGAGCAATGCAAGTAAACTCACTTTTTTTGCTGAAAATGTAAACAAAGCTGTTTCTTGTACAGATTACTGCTGAGTGAGTCTCATTTTATTTCACGAAAGGAATGCCAATGGGAGTGTCAAAATTCGCACAACTTAACGTTTCAGTCTATTTCCAATTGATAACTGAACTCACTACGGTTATTTGAGAAACTTCAGAATTTAAATAAAATTATTAATGTGCACAGTGACTGTTATCTGACTTTTCAAAGTAGCTTTAGTGAAGGGTTTAACTGCAGTTGACTTAAAAAATTTTTTTTTTAAAAACTTCAACATTTTGTTAACTGCTGCATGTAACCTGTTTGTCATCCACTTTTTCATTTTCCAGTTCTGTTCAAAAATTTCCTGTAAATACTGTTTTCATAAATGCATGTTTGTATGTGGGTCATCAAAGACTTTTGTATTGGAGCTGTCTGTCACCCGTGAGGAATTGATTTATTAAAATGAATAACTTATGCAATTTATCCTGGAGTCAGCTACCTTGGAATTTGTTTCTCTATGCTAACTGTGTAGTTCTGTTTCTGTAAAACTGGATTAGGTATACACACATTCCCAAACCCTGGATAACTTTAAAAGCAATTTTTGTTTTGATTTGCAGCATAGTGAAGCTATTTGGCCCATGTCTGTGCCAACTGGGATTGGTCCCTAGCCTTGTGGGTTACAGCATGACACGCAGATTTCCAAGTGCACTTTTTGGAGAAGTGGTGCCGTAGTGGTATTGTCACCAGGCTGGTATTCCAGAGACCCAGGATAATGCTCTGGGGCCCTAAGTTCAAATCCAAATGGTGAAATTTGAAGTCAATTTATAAAATAAAATAGACCCCATGTCTGACCATTTTTCTTGTTGTAAAATCCCATCCGGTTCACTGACCTTCAGATGTCCTTATCTGGCCTACATGTGACTCCAGATGCACAGCAACGTGGTTGACTCTTAATGTCTGAACAAGGTCAGTTAGGGATGGGCGATAAATGCTGACAAGGCCAGCGATGTCCACATCCAATAAATGTGTATAAGGTTGCTGCCTGTACCCCATCACATGAATTTCTAAAAATTCATTCATGGGATGTGGGCTATGCGGGCTGGGCCAGCATTTATTACCCATCCCTAGTCGCCCTTGAGGGTGGTGGTGAGCTGCCTCAAACAGCTGCAGTACATGTGGTACAGATACACTCACAACGCTGTTAGGGAGGGAGTTCCAGGAGTTTTACCCAATGACAGTGAAGGAATGGCTGATATATTTCCAACTCGGGATGGTGAGTGACAATGATGGGCACTTCCAGGTGGTAGTATTCCCATGTGTCTGCTGCCCTTGTCCTTCTAGGTGGTGGTGGTTGTGGGTTTGGAAGGTGCTTTGAAGGGGATTTGGTGAATTCCTGCAGTGCGTCTTGTAGATGGTACATATTGCTGCTACTGTCAGTGGTGGAGGGAGTGAATGTTTGTGGATGGGGTGCCAATCAAGTGGGGCTGCTTTGTCCTGGATGGTGTCGAGCTTCTTGAGTGTTGTGGGAGCTGCACTCATCCAGACAAGTGGAGTATTCCATCACACTCCTGACTTGTGCTTTGCAGATGGTGGACAAGCTTTGGAGTCAGGATATGAGTTACTTGTCACATGGTTCCTGGCCTCTGACCTCTCGTAGCCACAATATTTATATGGATAGTTCCGTTTCTATGCCCATCTAATCCTTCTGCCAATGACATTATATTTGTCTCCTGGTTGTTGAAGGACACCAACATTCCCCTTGGTGAGGTCAATCTGTGGGCAATGGTGGGCAGGTAGCAAATGATCCATTCAGAGGGGTGTCTTCACTTGGTGTACCTTTATCTTTGAAGGCCAAGTGACAGGTTCTGTCTCAGGCATTGCACCATGAAGCTGCCAAGTGACATTGGGGATTGTTGCCACTGGCCATTTGTGGCATAGCATGCCAACCTAAAAGAATTGACTTCCAGGTGCAATTGTCGATGGTTAGGGCCTTCGTGTCATGGCTACAATTATCCCTGAACCATTGCTTTTGTTGTCCACTAGTAATTTGGGTCCATGTACCTTGCTACATGGAACGTCCTTGGGAGTGTGGCCATCTTCCATTGTTATAACCACAGCCGGTGTTAATTGCTGAGCAAACCAAATCTCAGGGAAACTTGTCTTATGGACGATACCCTTTGTTTTGTATTCTGAAAACAAGGCGATGTACCGATCTTAGTAAGAAGTCCAGTAATGCTTTTACTTTTATTTCTTAAAATCCCAAAAGTTTTATTAGCAACAATAAAAGGAAACGTAAACACACACGATTAGTTACACCATTAATGTTAGTTTTTAAAAAACATGCCCCAAAAAAAGGAAAATTCTACTTGGTCAATCCTACATGTAAACACCTCCCAGGCAACACCTCCCGGGCAACAGTCCCTTTATAGATGGTTAACTATAAAATCCAGTAATATTACACAAGGTGAAGTGTTGTAGCTTTAATAAAGGCATAGCACATGACCTCTAACCTCTTCCACTCTACGTTGGAATCCACTTCAGAATAAAACTGCTTGTTGCAGCCCAGGACTTACTAATGGCCGGTTCAAATGGCAAGCTCTCCGGGCCCAGAGCTCCAGCTATCTCTAATCCTAAACTCTTTCCCCTTCCATCCCAGTTCCACTGTTCTCACACCTTTGAAACTCAAATCCTTCCACATATAAAATCTTTTTCTGTTTCTGTCTTGTCTTTGCTTTTTGGGTCAATAAAATATCGTCACCCCACTACTCTACCTATGGAACTCCCTGCGAAATGTAAAGATGTTTTTTGGTACCTCTGACTCCCCTTTGATATTCAAACAAACTCTCAACTTCTCTAAAAATGCAAATTTTAGATCTAACCTAGTTACTTGTACCTCAAGCTTAACACCCCTATCCTTTACATCTTTCAAAACCTAAAGACAACCTGACTCCAATTAATCTCCTGCACGCGCACGTATCAACACAATTAGGCAGTCCTCTCAAATACAGAGCTCCTTGAGGAAATGGGTACTTCATATCCACTCTGCATCATGGCCCTCTCCATTATAGATAAAATGCCTAACTTTGTACACCACTTACATTCTATTCCTTGGTCTCCTCTGTTCCAAAGAAAGCGAAATTGGCAACATTTCCTTCGGGGAAGCCCCTTTGGCAGGGCCAGATTTAAGGTGAGATCGCAGCCAATAAATTGTGTTCCGTTTTAGAAGGGAAGCCTGCGAGTTTGAAGTGGGCCCGGAGGATTCTGACGACTAAACCTCAAATTTTTGCATATTGGCGAACAAAGAATATCATTACCAAGTTGATGAGTCCCTCTGGGTCGCGTCTATGCTAGCAGAATGATTTAATATGCTACAGCATCAGCACATTTGGCATCTTGACTTCCCAAAGTATGGTGTGTTTGGGGGGGAAAAAATCTGAAAAATGAGTCTCCAATGTCCAACCACCTCTATGCAGAATCCCTCAAAAGCATAATTATGTGTAATCATTCCTGCCGTTTATTTTTTAAACTAGAAAAGCCATCCAACACCAGCTTCCTCTTCCCAAGCCAATATGCCCAGTGGTGAGGCGCAAATCACTCCAAACCCACTCTGGTGCGCAGGACAGTTCTTTCATATGCCTGATACCAGACTCTGGAAGCAACTGCTGTACTCAGAACTCAGTGGAGGCAGGAGACGCTTCAGTGACGCTTCTCCTCACCGCCCCCCTCCCCCGCATCCCCCGCCCCAAGTAACACCGACTCATGGGAGTCCCTGGCTTGTGACCGACCAAAATGGATGGAGGAGTTTCTTTTGTGAAGGTGAAGCCCAGGCGTCCGAAAGAGCGCGCAAACCCGCAGAGGAGCCATCTGCCCCACCCTTCAATCTCCAGCTGCCGCTGCATGTGGAACAGTCTGAGATCGTACGCTGGGCTTCTCAGCCACCATAGAACCCACTGGACTGGAGTGGAAGTAAGTCATTCTCGACCCTGAAGGGCTGCCCAAGTAGGAGATGTTAAATCACTGCACAAATAATCACCTTTCAAAATATTAAACAGGAATTTTATCCAAATAAACTTATTAAAATGTTCCCCTCCAGCATTTCATTTAAATAGTTTTGAAAAGTAATGCACACACTGATAAGGGTTGAAACTCTTTCGAGTCTGATAAGGGTTGAACCAGAACATTCAGTGACTCGTCTATCTCAGTGCCATTATATTCCAGCTACCAAGGAGCCTTTGATATATATTTAGACAGTGAAAATACAGCTGTAAGTGTATGGATATTGAGTCTTAAACTCAAAGTGCTGGAAGAGGTTGAGACCTTTTGAATGGAAACTCCGATGGGGAATTCGGGAGAAACTTCATTTCCCAGCGAGTGGTGAGAATGTGGAAATCGCTACCACAGGGAGGGGTTGAGGTGGATAGCATAGATATGTTTAAAGGGAAGTTGGAGCGACATTAGAGAGAAAGGAACAGAAGGATGTGGTAAGGGGGTGGGAGAAGGCTCATGTGGATCAGAAATACTGGCATGCAGCAGATGGGCCGAATGGTCTGTTTCTGTGCTGCTGTCGTGTAGAAAAGTCGGCCCTTTCAAATAAAAACCCTATGGATAAATTTAATCATGTGAAATGCGTAATGTTTTTAAAGCCTCAATTTGTATGCTAGAAGTTTTAATGAGTTGAAAAAGCAAATGGAAATTTGTGTAGAAAGTTTTTGGATATATGTAGGAAAAGAGACTTTAACATTTTGTTCAATAGTAGGGTATAAGGCCACAGATGATGGTCAATGAGCCATTACCACTTAGAAGGGAGGCCATTTGGCCCATTGGGTCCATGCTGGTCCTCTGTAGAGCAATCCAGTCAGTCCCATTCCCTCCACTCTATCCCCGTACCCCTGCAAGTTTATTTCCATCAGGTTTCCACCCAATTTCCTTTTGAAATCATTCATCATCTCTGCTTCCACCACCCTCGTGGGCAGCGAGTTCATTACCACTCGCTATGTAAAAAAGTTCTTCCTCACATCTCCCTCGCATCCCCTGTGCAAAACCTCAAATCTGTGTCTCCTGTACCTCGCTAATGGGAACAGCTTTACTTTGTCTACTTTATCTAAACCTGCCCTAATCTTATTCACCTCTAACAGTGGAGATGTTAACATTTTCCCCCATAGGAAATATTGACATGATTGGAACATTAGAACATAAGAAATAGGAACAGGAGTTGACCGTTCAGCCCCTCGAGCCTGCTCCGCCATTCAATAAGATCATGACTGATCCTCTTGTGTTTCGATTTCCACATCCCCATCTAACCCCGGCAACCTTTGATTCCCTTGCCTCACAAGAATCTGTCCACCTCCTCCTTAAAAATATTCAATTACTCCGGCTCCACCATCTTCTGAGGAAGAGAATTCGAAAGTCGCACTACCCTCTGAGAGAGAAAAAATTCTCCTCATCTCTGTCCTAAAAGGGCGACCTCTAATTTTAAAACAGTGCCCCCTAGTTCTGGACTCACCCATAAGAGGAAACATCCTTTCGACATTCACCTTGTCAAGGCCGTTCGGGATCTTCTATACACTTCAATCAAATCACCCTGATTTTTGAATACAAAGCCTGACTGTATACCCAGCATGGCTTGTTGGCTAGCAGCCTGGCCGCAGGGTCAGAGGTTGTGGATTCAAGGCCCAGTCCAGTGACTCGAGCCAACAAGCAGAGCTGACACTCCTGATGCAGTACTGAGGGAATGTTGAACTGTCGCATGAGGCTTTCAACTGAGGGCCCCCCATCTGCCCTCTCGGGTGGATGTAAAGGATCGCAAGGGTACTATTCCGAAGAAGTGCAGGGGAATTCTCCTTACTGTGCCATGAGCATTTATCTCTTGTTCAATGACATTCAAAAAAGCAAGCAATCGCGTTGGTAACCCCACAATGCCACAGTGCTTACACTTCAAAAGTACTTCAATGACTTGTAAAGTACTTTGGCATGTCATGAAAGGTGCTTTATAAAGGCATCATATCTACCAAATTGTTTAGAATAGATGAGTTGTTTATTGCTGAGGAGACATGCTGCGAATATTTTTGTCTTGCACTTAGCAGATTGGTCAAGGTGTTACTTTGGACAATGCACCAAGGGAACTGTTTCGCCCCCAGGCTTTTGTTTAATTCAAAAAAAGGCGCAATGCCTGGACATGTTCCTTTTGCCTACAGAGGACAGGTTCCTGTTTCTGAATATATGTTGCTTCTGCTAAATCTTCTTGATCGGAACTCGTGTCCCCTGAGCATTAGCCTGGACCGCTGGATTACTAGCCCAGTGACAGTACCACTACACCGTCATCTCCCCTGAAACTCTTTGGGCTACATTTAAGTTTTTAGTGGGTGGTTGCACTTCAAGAAAGTTTAGTGACTCTTGATGGCCTGTGTTGACAACTCTTGTTTGGACATGGAGGTAATTATTTGGCCTTGATCAACCATTCTGGCGTTGACCGTTGATTAACTTGCCTTCGATATTTCCTCCCAATTTTTCAGCAATTAGATGAGGTTATGTTCTTTTTTAGCCATCTTAATGCCTTTTAAGGAAATATGTCCTCTTTTTCAATCCTCTTAATGCTTCTTAAGAAGATATTTTCCCTTTTTCCGTATCTTAATGCCTTTTAAAGAAGATATTTTCCTTTGTTCAATTATCTTAATGCCTTTTGAGAAATGCTCTCTTTTTCAGTCATCTTAATGCCTTATAATATGCCGCCTCCATGCATTTGAGGAGATATTTGATCATCTTAATGCCTTTTAAGAAGCTTTTCAAAATTCTCCAGATTTTGGGAAGGTTCCATTAGATAGGCATATAGCAAATGTGATTCCTTTATTCAAAAAGGGAGGGAGACAGGAAGCAGGAAACTACAGGCTCGTTAGCTTAACATCTGTCATAGGGAACATGTTAGAAGCTATTATTAAAGATGTTATAGCAAGGCATTTAGAAAAACTCAAAGCAATCAGGCAGAGTCAACATGGTGTTTTGAAAGGGGAATCATGTTTAACCAATTTATTGGCGTTCTTTGAAGGAGCCACATGTGCTATGGATAAAGGGGAACCAGTAGATGTACTGTACTTAGATTTTCAGATGGCAT
Organism: Cetorhinus maximus; assembly: GCF_964194155.1. Lineage (NCBI taxonomy): Eukaryota > Metazoa > Chordata > Chondrichthyes > Lamniformes > Cetorhinidae > Cetorhinus > Cetorhinus maximus. The sequence goes on from NW_027597344.1 coordinate 59,206, forward strand.
TTGATGAAGTGCCACACAAACGCTATTGTGGAAAATAAAAGCTCGTGGGTGTAGGGATGTATTGACATGGATAGAAGATTGGCTGGCTAACAGGAAACAGAGGGTAGCCATAAATGGATCTTTCTCTGGTTGGCAGGATGTGACGAGTGGTGTACCGCAAGGATCAATGCTGGGACCTCAACTATTTACAATTTATGTAAATGACTTGGATGAAGGGGCAGATGGTTTGGTGGCTATATTTGCTGCCGACACAAAGATAGGTAGGAAAGTAAGCTGTGAAGAGGACATAAAGAGGTAGACATAGATAGGTTAAGTGAGTGGACAAAGACCAGGCAAATGGAGTACAATGTGGGCAAATGTGAAATTGTCCATTTTGGCAGGAAGAATAAAAAAGAAGCATATTATCTAAATGGTGAGAGATTGAAGAGATCTAAGATTCTGGATGATCTGGGTGTCCTAGTGCATGAATCACAAAAGGTTAGTATGCAGTAATTAGGAAAGCTAATAGAATGTAATAGTTTATGCGAGGTGAATTGAATACAAAAGTAGGGAGGTTATGCTTCAGTTGTACAAGGCACTGGTGAGACCACACCTGGAGAACTGTGTACAGTATTGGTCACCTTATTTAGGGAAGGTTGTAAGTGCGTTGGAAGCAGCTCAGTGAAGGTTTACTAGACTAATACCAGGAATGGGTGGGTGTCTTATGAGGAAACATTGGATAGGTTAGGTTTGTATCCGCTGGAGTTTAGAAGAGTAATAGGTGACTTGATCGAAACATTTATGATCCTGAGGGGTGAGTGGATGTGGAGAGGCTGTTTTCTCTTGTGGGAGAATCTAGACTAGGGGTCACTATTTAAAAATAAGGGGTCACTCATTTAAGACAGAGATGAGGAGAAAATTTTTCTCTCGGAGGGTGGTGGGTCATGAAACTCTCTTACTTGAAAGGCGGTGGAAGCAAGGTCTTTTAATCTTTTTAAGGCAGAGCTACATAGATTCTTGATTGACAAGGGGGTGACAGGTTATCAGGGGTAGGAGGAGGTTGCAATCAGATCAGCCATGATTTTATTGAATGGCGGAGCAGACTCGAAGGGTCTTTTGGCCTACTCCTTCTCCTAGTTCATATGTTTGTTTATGTCCTCATTTTGGTTATCTTAATGCATTTAAGAAGTTATGTTCTCTTTTTCAGTCATCTTAATGCCTTCTGAGAAGACATGTTCTGTATCTTAATGCATTTTAGAACATTTGTCCTCTTTTCCAGTCATTTGGGAAGATGTGTTCTATTTATCAATCATCTTAATGCCGTTTGAGAAAATATGTCCTTTTTAGTCATCTCATGGCCTTTTAAGAAGATGTGCTCTCCTTTTGCGAATGCCTTTTAAGATGTTCTCTTTTTCAGTCATCTTAATGTCTTCATCTTCATGTCTTTTGAGAAGATAGGTCCCCATATCCTTCAACATGTTAATGCCTTTTTGCGACGCATTTTTGGGGAAAGGGGCTTGTAATGGCTGGAGGGGCCGAATAACCACCCCAACCACGTGGTCCTCATTTTGAATTCCGACCGTTGGCGGGAAAGCTCGAGCCGCCCGCCGCCCGCCGCCCGCCACCCGCGCGGGGTCTGGAGGTGGTGGGGAGCTGATTGGACGGCGGGCCGCCGCCGCGCGATGGGCGATGCAGAAGCGCCCGCCGTGATTGGACGCGGGGGCGTGGCGATGGCTGTCCCTGCCCCCTCCCTGCGGCCGCCCCGATATTTAAGCCGTTGGATGGAGGGGGAAGCGACACCATTTGAGGATGTGAGGTGGAGGGGCTGGTCATGGAATAAAGTAGAAATAAAACATTATAAGAGGGAACACTGTTTTTGAAATAAGGTTACTCTAAACAGGAGAGGCTCCCCTTTGTTTTAAAAAGTGAAATAAAAGGCAGCCAGGACCTCATTGGGATGCCAGTTTAGGCAGGGTCAATGGTCGCCCAAACATTGGCCAACTAATGTGGCTCTGACTGCATGTCAGAACTGTTGGACTTAAATGAAAAGTTTCCCTCTTAAGAGGGAAGATAGGCTTTAAGAGATAGGAGAGGTTGCGACATAGTCGTAGAGTAAGTCAGTGAAGCGTATCAGGTTGGAGGTAGGCAAGTGACCAGTGGCAGGCTGAAGAGTTGAAATAAGGCAGTAAAGGGTCTCAGAGCACCAAAGGTCCAGGTAAGACGAAATGGCAGGAATTACGTGCACACACACACCATCATTATCATCATCACACCATCATCATTGCATGTGGGCAAAAGGGAGAACGGCGCCAATTTCACTTGGGATTCGCCCGAGTGCCCCTCGCTCAAACGGAGCCAGGGCGACGCCCCGGAGCGAATTGCTTTGGCGTTGCACCCTTCAGCCACCTTGCGGAGCCCTGGCCAATGTTGACGCGTGGGAGGATTTGGGTGCCCCACACCCGAAACGCTGCAAGCTGCCCCGCTGGCGGCAGCAAGCAATAAAGGGCGGCGAATGGCATGTCGGCTCTCCCCTTGCGAGGGAGGTGCTGTTTTAAGAGTAAGGAAGTTTTGCCCCCATTATACAAGGCCTTGGCGAGTCCACGCCTGGAGCACATGTGCACAAGTTTCAGTCTCCTTAGCTAAGGAGACTTGCCTTTGGTGGGGATGCAGTGAGGGTTCACGAGACTGATCCCTGGGATGCTGGCATGGGGGTGAAGCGCAGAATGGCCTCCTGACTCATTCCGTGAATCCCTACGAGAGGGCCGACCTACAAGGTGAGATTGAAGTAGGGGAGCCTGTTACCGCTGGAGTTTGGAAGAACGAGAGGTGATCTGATTGAAACTTTGAACATTCTTCGAGGGTTTGACGGGGTCGGTGCCGACAGACTGTTTCCCTCCTGCGGCTGGAAAGTCTAGAATGGGGGGCGGCGGGGGCATCACAGTCTCAGGGTGAGGGGTCGTCGATTTTGGACTGAGAGGAGGGGAAATTCCTTCACTCGGAGGGTTGTGAATCTTTGGAATTCTAACCCCCCCCCCCCCACCCCCCCTCCTCACCGAGAGCTGTGGATGCTCCGTCGCTAAGTCTATTCAAGTCTGAGACTAATAGCATTTTGGGCGCGAAGGGATAGGGCGGGAAGGTGGAGTCGAGGCAGAAGATCAGCCGCCATCCTATTGAATGGGGGAAGGGGAGCAGGCCCGAGGAGCTGAATGGCCTCTCCCTGTGCTGCCGAATGGCCTGTTTCTGTGCCCTATATCCTGAATGGTTTCCGACAAGTGCCCTAGTTCCTTCTGCTAACACCCCTCATGCGAAAAACCAACAGATTTGTAATTGCAGGCAGACCTTTAAACAATAGTGAATAAAAACGGGGCTCACGAAATAATTCATTATTTAGGAAGTAAATAGGAAGGGAAACCCCCGTTTAAAAATCGTACCATTGTAACTTATATTGACTTTCATCATTCTCTCAACCAAAATACACCCACTGACTCTCCCTCCCAAACCGGAGCTCAAATTCAGTGGTATTGTGGTCACCCTTTGCAAGGCAGTCATTGACTGTTGGATGATTAACAAATCCCTCCGGTTGTCCCTCCTCTCTATCTCTCGCCTGGCCTGTTCCCGAGCCAGTTTGAAAATATACTGTTCTAGAAAAACTGTCCTGGCTGTGTTCTAGAAATTTGAGACCGCGAGTAGAGTGCTGGTGTAGTGTTGTGGGTTTAAACTGCCCACCCGTGTATGTGACGGTGATGAGGAAAGCTCGCATGTGGCTTCTGAATTATTTCATGAGCCCCATTTTTATTCACTACTGTTTAAAGCTCTGCCTACTCTTACAAATGTGTTGGTTTTTGGCATGAAGGGTGTTAGCATAAGGAACTGAGACACTGGTCGGAAACTGCACAGGATCATACAGCACAGAAACAGACCAGTCGGCCCAACCAGCCCATGTTGCTGTTTATGCTCTACTCGAACCTCCTCCTATATTCCTCATCCCAATCTATCATTGTAAGCCCTCTATTCCTTTCTCCCTCATGTGTTCATCCAGCTTCCTCCTTAAATACATCTACACTATTCACCTCAACCATTCCCTGTGGAAGCGAGTTCCACACTCTCTCCCACTCTCCGGGTAAAGGAGTTTCTCCTAAATTCCCCATTAGATTTCTTGGTGACTGTCTTATATTGACAGCCTCTGATTATGCTATTCCCCAAAAGAAGAAACGTTCTCTCTGTATTCACTCTTATCGAAACCTTTCATCATTTTAAAGACTTCTTCTAGGTCACCCCTCAGCCTTCCATTTTTTCCAAAAGAGACCCAGCCTGCCAACCCTTGCCTGATATATATACCCACGCATTTCTGGGATCACCCTTGTAAATCTTCCCTGCGCCCTCTCCAGTGCCCCTGTATCCTTTTTATAATATGGTGAACAGTTCTGCACACAGTACCGTAAGTCTGGTCTAATCTCGGTTTGGTGCTGGTTCAGCAGAACTTCCCTACTTTTCAATTCTAGCCCTCTAGAGATAAAGCCTGGTGTTTGCTTGCTTATTTTTATGGCCTCGCTAACCTGTGGCACGGTTTTCAATGATTGACATATTTGTAACCGAGACCCCTTTGTTCCTCTACTCCACCTAGACTGCCATCTTCCAAGTAATTCATGACCTTTCTGTTCTTCCGACCGAAATAAACTACCTAGAATTTATCTGTGCTGAACTTTATTTGCCAATTATTTTCTCATCCTGCAAGTTTGTTGCTGTCCTCTTGTAATTTGTTGCAGCCCTCCTCAGTACTGACTCTTTCCCCCAGCACCCCCCTGCCAATTTGGCGTCAGAGGCAAATTTAGAGATTGTATTGTGAAACTATTCCGATACTCCTGAGACTGATATAGTGCCGGATAGTAGCAGAATATATATATTTCTGCTATTCCCCAAGACCTGCCCCAGTTTCAGTAGTATAATGCAGTCTTCCCTAGTTAAATATCTGATAAGAGAGTGATCGCTTCCAAGCTTTTATTCTCATTCACGGGACATGGGCACCGCTGGCAAAGTCAGGATTTAATGCCGTCCCCTAAATTGCTCCTTGAGAAAGTGGTGGCGAGTTGCTGCCTTGAGTATAACTGAGAGGCTTGCTAGGCCATTTCAGAGGGCAGTTAGGAGTCAACCATATTGTTGGGGCCTGGAGTCACACGTGGGCCAGACCAGGTAAGGTTGGCAGATTTCCTTCCCTAAAGGACATTAGTGACCCAGATGTGCTTTTAAAACAATCAGATAGTTTCATGGTCACCGTCACTGAGACTAGCTTTTAATTCCAGATTTATTTAATGAACTGAATTTAAATTCCCTCCTGCCAGGTTAGGATCCAAACACACATCCAGGCCTCTGGATTGCTAGCCTAATAACATAACCGCCCAGGCAATCCCGTTTTATAAAATTCTGAAGGAGTTCTTCCAAATGACCCTTGTGACACCAGTTGTTGAACCACACATTCAACATTTTGATCTTGTCTACTCTATTCCAATTTACTGATGTATGAGATAGTAATCTAGAGGTTATTACTTTTGTTTTTGCTTTTTAATTTAGGCCCTAGCTGCTCATGCTCCCTGAGCAGAACCTCTTACACGATAATACCTATGTAGCTGGTACCTACATGAACCACGATAACTGGGCCCTCTCCCTCCCTCTCCACGTTATTCTCCAGCCCGAGGTGATGTCCGTAAATCCATTACTGTGCAGGCTGCACAGCATTCAGGACTCACACCCTTGGCTACTGTCCCCGACTATTCCTACATTTTGTTCTCTCCGCCACCCCCCACCCCCAACTTGAATGGTCCCCTGTAACTCGGTACCATGGTCACTTTGCTCATACATCAAGCAGCTTTCCTCATGGCTCCAAGAACGTTGAATTTATTGGACAAGTGCAAAGGCTAATGCGCCTCCAGTGCTACCTTCTTGATACCCATACCTTTATCACCAGTAGTCACACCATCCCATTCCTGACCATAGACTAAATCTGATATTATGTGACTGAAGACGAGTGGCTGCTTGCTGAATCAAATTGTCCAGACAACTTTCTCCCCATTGTCCAAAGTTCAGGCTCCAGCTCAACAACTCTGAACTGAAGTTCCATGAACTGCACTTACTGCAGCTGTGGTTGCTGTGGATCACTTTGGTGCCCACCAACTTCCAAATGCTACGGTTGCAACACATCATATCAAGTCAATTCTGATCTGGAAGTTGCTCAATATCAGAATATTTCCATCATTTTCTAATTTTATTGCATATTTTCAGCATCCACAGTATTTTTGCTTTTCTTTGACCCGGGGAATGTGAGAATATGGAAATCGTTATATTAAGAGTTTGCGAAGCATGTCAGAGCTGGGAACTCATGGGTACAACCACACCACAAATACACCGTCCACCAGCTGTATGTAGACAGAGATTCACTTGGTCATCCCATTTACTGACACAAGAACACAGTCACGTCAGAGGGAGACCATTCAGATACTTTATATGCGCAGAGGGATCTATTCAGTATTTCCACTAGTTAACACTTCAGCCTTAAAAGTTCAAAGCAATTGATATACAATCAGTTGGTGATGAGGAGCTGTTTAAATGTTCTGTTTGCGAGAAAAGACACACTTGTTCACACCGCCTGCTAATAATCCAGTGAGTTCACATTTGACATTGAGGGTTTTTTCCTGCTGTTAATCAAATCCAGGATAGAACTATGGATGCTGTGTCAACTGACTTAACCATTTTATATCCAGGGTTCAAATCGTAATCGGACCACGAAAGATGATGTTGTATTCGATGAAACAGGTTGTCGATGGCGGTGGTGGTTACCCAGCATTCACCGAGAGGCAGAATGTGCCCTATCTGTACAACAGGCGATTGTTCCGCAGGCGCAGTGCCGCTCTGACTGGAGCATGCGCAGTGCGGGTGTTGGGTCAGGTCGGCCGGGCTGGTGTCGGAGCCACAGGGAGACAGAAACTGACTGGAGGCGGCGGGTCGGGGAAGAGGCTTCAGAAACACCCGGTGTAGGCGGCAATCCCGGATCATAGCCTCCATGTCCCGTGTTTCCAGCCCCGGGGCTTCTTCCCGGTGACAGAGCCGGGTTCAGGGGAAGAGGCTCTGGAGTGGGAGATTCAGAAACTGCGGGGAGACCGCGGGCCGCCCGGGGGCTCAGAAACTGGGGGGACGGACTCAGGGTCCGGGTAAGACCCACACGGGAGGGTCCCCCCTCCTGTGTCCCGCCCGACGGCAGCTGGGGTCCCGCCTGAGACCCTGAATCAGAGACACAGGAGCTGGAGAACTGAACCCAGGCAGAGGAGAGGGAGGGAGAAAATTGGGAGTGGAGGAAAGAGATGGTGAGATGGGTTTGGATTTCAGCCCAGAGAGGAGGGAGAGTGTGTGGGACGGGGATTTACAGCTTTGGGGGAACAAGAGAAAAAAAGATGTTCCATTGAAACTAGAGTTGTCTGTTCAGAATTTCTGTCCTGGATTTGAAGTGATGACTTTTGTAAACTCGTTTTACAGGGTATTAAACGGGGATGACTGGCAGACAGAAAACGCAAAGCGAACATCACATCAAGATCTGTCAAAGGCACTGAATTCATCAGGACCTGAATATCATCAACTTTTGAATGTGGAAGGAGAAATATTTGTCTATTCTGTCTTTGGGAAAGGATTTCAAACATCGCTGTGACTGGAAAAGCCTCAACACACACACACACCCGATTGAGAGTGTTCCAGTGAACTGACTTTGGAAAAAACTAAGCAGTTACACAGTCTGCAAAAATATCACACCATTCACAGTGGGGAGAAACTGTACATGTGTTGTGTGTGGACAAGGCTTCAACTAATCGTCCAACCTGGAGAGAGACAAGGACCCCCACACCATGGAGAAACCATGGAAATGTATGGACTGTGGGAAGGGATTCAATTTCCCATCCCAACTAGAAGTTCATCGGTGCAGTCATACTGGGGAGAGACCGTTCACCTGCTCCATCTGTGGGAAGGGATTCACCCATTTGTACAACCTTCGGACACACCAGCGAGTTCACACTGAGGAGAGGCCATTCACCTGCCCTGTGTGTGGGAAGGACTTCACTCGGTCATCCCACATTGTGACACACCAACTTGTTTACACTGATAAGAGACCGTTTACATGTTCTAACTGTGAGAAGAGTTTTAAATGCAGAAAAGATCTGCTGATACATCAACGTATTGACACTGGGGAGAGGCCGTTCACCTGCTCCGTGTGTGGAAAGGGATTCATTCAGTCATCCCACCTTCTGACACATCAACTTGTTAGCTCTGATAAATTTTTTAATTGTTCTGACTGTGACAAGAGCTTTAAAAGCAAAAAGAATCTGCTAACACATCAATATACTCACACTGGAGAGAGGCCGTTCACCTGTACCAACTGTGGGAAGGGATTCAGCAGTCCGTCTGCCCTACTGAATCACCAGCGAATTCACACTGGGGAGAGGCCGTTCACCTGCTCTGACTGTGGGAAGGGATTCATTAATTCAACCAACCTTCTGATACACCAACAACTTCACACGGGGCATAGACCGTTCACCTGCTCTGACTGTAGGAAGGGATTCACCCGTTCATCTAACCTTCTGACACACCAACAGGTTCACACTGAGGAAAGACCATTCACTTGCTCCGTGTGTGGGAAGGGATTCACTCGGTCATCCAACCTATTGAATCACCAGCAAGTACACACTGGAGAGAGGCCATTTACCTGCTCTGTGTGTGGGAAGAGATTTTCTCATTCATCCTATCTGCTGAAACACCAGCAAGTTCACAGTGGGGAGAGGCCGTTCACCTGTAATGCCTGCGGAAAGGCATTCACTCAGTCATCACACCTACGAACACACCAGTGGGTTCACAAGCGATTGCAAAGTTTGGATTCTACTCCTGTTGATGCTGTTAATCATACCAGGACTGAACCATGTTCATTCTGACTGTCCTGACCTGTTGATGAGGTTCAATATTCTGAATAAATGTGAAATAAATCAGCTTTGTTTGTATATTTTTGTTTTTCCTCACCTGAGTGTTTAACATCACCTGGCTGGAGTCAGAAAGGACAATCTGGGGGAGGATCTTACGGTAGGAACAGAACTTCAGCCTGGACACAGTCCATCAGGGTCACACTGAGGGACCCCCAAACAACACTTTGGTCTTTCTCATCTTTCTTCACTGATGGCACAATCCCCATGTGGGTGAATCCTGAGGTGTGTAAGAAATGTGCCTCAGCTGCTCTCTTCCATGGTTCAGAGCTCCTAGACACAGAACAGAAGGCACTTTTACAACTGGTTTTAGAGTCAGGAAGAACAATGGTGAATGCTGGAAACGTGCTGCCAAATCAAAGGTTGGTATAAAATTGTGATCTGTTCCTGACTGAAAGTGAAACAGCAGGTTTAAGTTTCCAGACGGAAAATGGTTCTTAATAAGTCTAAAAAGGTTTAACGTGTTTGTGTGTCAGTCCCGAGTCACTGAATCGAAATATGCTGAAATTTATTGGGTTAAAATCTGCATTAAACTAGAAGCTGGATGAGTTCACAGGAGGCTGTTAACTGCTGGGACAATAATACAACAGTTTGATTCCCAGAAAAAGAACAACCTGCAGCGTATGTCCAAGAATTCCCAGTTTTATTGATGTGTGCTTCCCACACACTGTCCTTTTAAATATACTTCACTCCTACCAGCCTTTAATGATCAAAAACATAACAGGGTTAATAGCTGCTGATAGCTGTCAATGAGATTAAATTTATGCTTGAAATGATTAAATCTTCACATGCAAAATATATTTTGTTTTATTCTTTGATGGGATGTGGGAAGCACACATCAATTTCTAATGACTCCAGTGTTATGTGGGTAATATTTGTGTCGAAAGGATGGGGTGAATCTAGTAACAATCTCCCAGAGATTGGGATAGAGGGGCAAGACTAAAGGTAAGCATTAGTGCACTGTACTTTACACTACTTAGTGACAAACCCTGTTGTGTTAAAGTTTACTAATTCACACTGGTGTAGTATTGAGTCAATTGCTCAGATTGATTTTTAATGTTAAGGATTATTTTTCCTGCAGGATTTTCTATTTAGCTTCCACCTGACCCACTGATGGTGTCAGACAGAATCTAGAACTGTGTCCTCAGTCGAATGGACTGCTGCAGGATCCTAATGGTATCCAATTAAAAATCTATCAACTGGTTAACAGGCACAACTGAAACCAGCTCAACACAAATGGTGTGTGTGAGTGTGTGCGCGCACACACTCAAGGGTAGCAGTGGAAGGGTGCTTTTCTGAATGGAGAGCTGTGACTAGTGGTGTTCCAAAGTGTATCACCTCACACTTTTCAGGGTTAAATTTCATCTGCCACTTATCTGCCCATTTGACCATCCCGTCTATTTCTACCTGTAGCCCAAGACATTCAACCTCACTGTTAACCACCCGGCCAATCTTTGTGTCATCCGCAAACTTACTAATCCCATCCCCTACATAGTCATCTATGTCATTTATATAAATGACGAATAATAGGGGACCAAGCACAGATCCCTGTGGTACGCCACTGGACACTGGCTTCCAGTCAATAAAGCACCCTCTGCCTCCTTCAAGCCAAAACCTTGTCAAAGGCTTTGCTGAAATCCATATAAACTACATAAACTGCACTACCCTCATCTGCACACCTGGTCACCTCTTCAAAAAATTCAATCAAATTTGTTAGGTATGACCTCCCTCTGACAAAGCTATGCTGACTATCCCTGATCAAACCTTGCCTCTCCAAGTGGCGAAAGATTCTCTCCTTCAGAATTTTCTCCAATAGTTTCAATATAACGATATAATTTGTTTCCTAAGTTTATTATTTGATCCTCCGGCCCCAGTCTCCGTACCACACCAGGAAAACAAATCGCGATACAATAATTTGTACTTTCAATGGCGAGGCCTTCACCCATCATCCCCCGCGGTGGGGAATATCCCCTGTCCACATCACAGGAAAGCAGTACGCTGGCGCAGTGGTGAAAAACATTGGAGCATGCGCATAGCGAGTAATGGCGATGGAGAGACGGTTATTTGCCAGATCTGGATCGATAAGGGGAAAGGTAGGGGGACGGAGGCAGCGATGGATCCGGTGGGTAGGCGGAAAGGTTTCGTAAGCATGTTGCGTAATCCGCAAAACCCCGAAAAAGACCTTAGCGTTCCCACTTTTGCACGGAGCCAGGACGGCAGTTTTGTTCCGATTGCAGCCCCGAGGTAACGGCCGCCATCTTTATTGTGGGCAATGCGCAGCAGGGCGCGTGCGCGGCCGCCATCTTTGTTGTGGGCATTTTTTGAAAGGTTCCCAAGGACAAACTGAGGACAATTGTCCATCATGCTGCTTCACACTTTGAGTTACAATGTGTAATTGATGAGGCAAATCAACGATATACGTCCAAGGCAGTGACAATAATTATGCTTTTAGCATAATAAAATTTTCCAAGGCATTTCACAGAAATATTACAAAGTAACGTTTGACACTGAGCCACATGAGCCATGTTAGGGCAGGAGACCAAAAGCTTTGTCAAAGAGGTAGGTTTTAAGGAGTATTTTAAAGAAGAAGAGTGGGGCGTAAAGCTGTGGCCTAGGTAACTGAAGGAACAGTCACTGATGGTGGAGCGATTAAAATCGGGAATGCTCAAGTGGCTGGAATTAGATCAGTGTAGAGATCCTGGCGAGGGGGCGGTGAGGGCTGTGGCTGGAGGAGAATACAGAGATCGGGATCATCACAACCATGGAGGAAAGCATGAGAATTTTAAAGTTTTGGTGCTTTTTAAATGAGAGCCTTTGTCGGTCAGTGAGCACAGGGGTGATGTGTGAACAAGACTGAGTGTGAGTAAGCACATGGATAGCAGAGTTTTGGATGACCTCAAGATTCTGGGGGTGGGAGGATGGAGTTGAATGTTGGAGGCCGGTTGGGTATGCATTAGGATAATTTAGACTACAGGTAACAAATGAATGGATGATGCTTTCAACAGCAGATAAACTGAGACTAGGGCGGAGTCGGGTGATGTTACTGAGGCAGAAATAGGCGGTCTTGGTGTTGATGCGGGTATGTGGCTGTAAGCTCATCTCGCGATTGTGAACAGTGTGATTCAGCCTCAAGCAGTTGCCAAGGAGAGGGAGAGAGTCAGTGGTTAGGGAGTGGAATTTGTAGTATGCACTGAAGGTAATAATGTGAGCGTTGGTGGCTCAGCCAGCATTTATTGCCCATCCCTAATTGCCCTTGAGAAGGTGGTGGTGAGCTGCCTTCTTGAACCACTGCAGTCCATGTGGTGTAGGTACACCCACAGTGCTGTTAGGAAGGGAGTTCCAGGATTTTGACCCAGTGGCAGGGAAGGAATATTTAAATGGAGGAGATTTCTGCTCATCCAGTGCTGGATGTCAGACAAATCTGCACGGTGTGTGACTTGGACTTTTTAAAATTCATTTATGGAAGTTGCAGGCTGGGCCAGCATTTATTGCCCATCCCTAATCGCCCTTGAGAAAGTGGGAGTGAGCCACCTTCTTGAACCGCTGCAGTCCATGGAGGGAAGCTTGGAGGTGATGGTGTTCACATACACCTGCTCCCCTCATCCTTTTAGTTAGTGGAGGTTGAGGATTTGGGAGATTCTGTCAAAGTTCTAGTCGAGCTGTAGATATATAAAATCCCTCTCTTTCGCTCTCTGCCTCCCCTTTGTCTCGGTGGCAGGTTTCCTTCCCTGAAGGACATTAGTGAACCAGTTGGGTTCCAGCAGCTTTCATGGTCACTTTTGCTAGTGTCAGCTCCACAAATTACCAGATTCATTCATCTCAATTTCAGAGCTTGCCTTTGTGTTTTTGTGGGTTCTCTCTCACTCCCTTTTTTTCTGTTTTAAATCAACTTCGCAGAGTATTAGTGGGGGAGGATTTGCAGTTGGGAAACTCAAAGCAAATATCACATCAGGATCTGATGGAGTCGCTCAATTTATCGTAACCTGAATGTCATCAGATTTTGAACATGGAAGGAAAAAGCACCGTTTACAGTGGGGAGAAACGGTGGAAATGTGGGGAACGTGAGGAGAGGTTTAGTTACCTGTCTGAGCTGGAAGCTCATCGACGCATTCGCACTGGGGAGAGGCCGTTCACCTGCTTCGAATGTGGAAAGGGATTCACTCGGCTATCCGACCTGCTGACACACCAGCGAATTCACACTGGGGAGAGACTTTTCAAATGTCCAGACTGTCGAAAATACTACAGAGGTTCTGGGGACCTGATGTACCATCAATGTGTTCACACAGATGAGAGACCGTTCAGGTGCTCTCACTATGGGACTGGGTTCAGGGGATCGTTTCAACTCACTGTACATCAGCGAATTCAGCGGTGAGAGACTGTTCACCTGCTATGTGTGTGGGAGGGGATTCACTCAATTGTCTCGTGCTGAGACATGAGAGAGTTCATACTGGGGAGAGACCTTTTAAATGTCCAGACTGTGAGAAGTGCTATAAAAGCTCTGGGGAACTGATGTCCCATCAACGTGTTCACACTGATGAGAGACCATTCAGATGCTCTCACTGCGGGACTGGGTTCATTCGATTGTCTGAACTAACCGCACACCAGCGAATTCACACTGGTGAGAGGCCGTTCAGGTGCTCCTACTGTGGGACTGGATTGAAGCACTCATCTCAACTCACTTTATCTACCTCATGTAAACCTGTCATAAACTTGTACCTCTCTATAAATCTCCCCTCAATCTCGTTTGCTCCAAGGAGAACAACCCCAGTTTCTCCAACCTAACCTTGCAACTAAAATTCCTCATCCCTGGAACCATCCTAGTAAATCTCCTCTGCACCCTCTCCAGGACCCTCACATCCTTCATAATGTGTAATGATCACTGGTTTGCACAGACCCAGATGTTCTGTGTTCGTGTCTATGACATCACACACCGACAATTGCTCAGTGACATCACCCCGCTCCCTGAGTATTTCCTCAACTGGGAGATTTTTTTCTGACTCCAGTGCTTCTGATATATTTCCACCTGCAGGCTCCAGCAGGAGATTTTAAAATTGAAAACCGAAATTGTTTCACTTGTCGGCTTAGTCAACCATTCATCTAGAATTTAGAGCTTTTAATGCTATGCTGTGTTGTCTGTAAGGGTTTCCATGGCTCTTGGACTGGTGGATCTAATCCATGTCCTTCCACTGCCCTGTTTCACCTCTGCCCTCCCTGATCACCTCTTTGCTGTCGTCTAACTTCCTCTGTCTCTGGGTGTGTTTGAGCTGTGTTTAGTATTTTACTGTTACTTCTGCAACCGTGTCTAAATGAGGTTTCCACTATTGTTCATCCCTCGACCTTGTGCTGCCGACTTACCAGTTTTATCTTCCTGCAGCATCTTACAGTCAGGAATTGTTTTTCCGGTGCGATTGTACATTTCTCTCATGTTTCAGAACTTATATTAACCATCAAATTCTGCATCATCGTAATTCCATGTAATTTATTTTGCACAACCTGAAATGTAAACATTGTTTCTCTCTTCATACATTCCAGCAGATATTACCAATCCCCAGTAACCTGTGGAGATGATGATGTTTGACCTTCTTGAATCGCTGCAGTCCGTGTGGTGAAGGTGCTCCCACAGTGCTCTTAGGTAAGGAGTTACAGGTTATTCACCAGTGATGATGAAGGAATGGTGATATATGTCCAAGTCAATGACAAAAGTGAGATATAAATACAAATTAATGTCATAAAATATTCCAAGACATTTCACAGAAATGTTACACAGCAAAATTTGACACAGCCTCATGAGCAGACATGAGTTCAGGTGACCAAAAGTTTGTTCAGAGGTAGGTTTTAAGGAGCACCTTAAAGGAGGAAACTGAGATAGGGAGACGGAGAGGTTTAAGGAGGAATTTAAAACCCTTGTGGTCTTGGCAACTGAAAGAGCGGCCACCAGTGGTGGGGTGATTAATATCAGGAATATTAAAGAGGCTGATGGTAGATGAACAAATGTTTCATGGGGGTTCTGTGGGTAGAGGAGATTACAGAGATAGGGATGACCACAGCCAGGGAGGAAAGCCATTGAGTGGAGGGTTGTGTGGGTATTATGACACAGCCAATGGTAAATGCTGAGATGTTCAAATCCCGGAAGGAAACTTGAAACAACTGTCATAATCCATTTTTGCAATTTGTATGTTTCGAGATGCAGGCTTTGAATTCAGTAGTAATAAGATCACTGAGTCTCAGGTTTTTTATAAAACTAAATTAGACATTTATTAATACAAGAAAGATTGTAAGCACATACATATGTCTACAAAATTACTGCTCTTAAAACTACAAAAATCCCCTAATTAACCTGACTCTCAGTTACACCTCAGTTAGGGCAACAGTAAAACACAGATTTAAACAGACCTTTAAACAGGCTTTTGATAAAGTCCCGCATCAGAGACTGATAATGAAGATAAGAGCCCATGGGATCCAAGGCAATTTGGCAAATTGGATCCAGAATTGGCTGAGTGGCAGGAAGCAGAGGGTGATGGTCGAGGGGTGTTTTTGTGACTGGATGCCTTTGGCCAGTGGGATTCCACAGGGATTGGTGTTGGGTCCCTTGCTGTTTGTGGCATATATAAACGATTTAGACTTGAATGTAGGAGGGTTGATCAGTAAGTTCGTAGTTGACATGAAAATTGATGGGGTGGTAAATAGTGAGGAGGATAGCCTTAGATTACAGGAGGATATAGACGGGCTGGTCAAATGGGCTGATCAGTGGCAAATGGAATTTAATCCGGATAAGTGTGAGGTGATGCACTTGGGCAGGAGAAACAAGGCACAGGAATACACAATGAATGACAGGACCTCGGGAAGTACCGAGGATCAGAGGCACCTTGGTGTGCATGTCCACCAATCCCTTAAGGTATCAGGACGGGTAGATAAGTGGGTTATAAAGGCATCTGGGATACTTGCCTTTATTAGCCGAGGCATAGAATATAAGAGCAGGGAGGTTAGGCTGGAACTGTATAAAATACTGGTTAGGCCACAGCTAGAGTATTGCGTGCAGTTCTGGAATCCGCGTTGTAGGAAGGATGTGATTGCACTAGAGAGAGAGCAGAGGAGATTTACCAGAATGTTGCCTGAGCTGAGAGTTTTAGTTATGAGGAGAGATGGATAGACTAGGGTTATTTTCCCTGGAGCAGAGGAGATTGAGGGGGGGGGGCATGATTCAGGTGTATAAAATTATGAGGGGCATAGATAGGGTAGACAGGAAGGAACTTTTCCCCTTGGTGGAGGGATCAATAACCAGGCGGCATAGATTTAAGGTAAGGGGCAGGAGCTTTATACGGGATGTGAGGAAGAATTTTTTTCACCCAGAGGGTGGTGGAATCTGGAGCGCACTGCCTGAAAGGGTGGTAGAGGCAGAAACCCTCATAACATTTAAGAAGTATTTGGATGTGCACTTGTGATGCCATGGCATACAAGGCTATGGGCCAAGTGCTGGAAAATGGGATTAGAATAATTAGTACTTGTTTGATTGGCGCAGACTCAATGGGCTGAAGGGCCTTTTTCTGTGCTGTAGACCTCTATGACCCCTGGCAAAGCACTCCCTGGACAGTCACATTCAAAATGAGTTTCTTTCAGCACTGGGCCCTTGCATACGGACTTGATGGAGGCTTTAGATCTTAGAATCCCCCTCCTTTTACCAACAGCCTTCTCAGAATCCCCCTCCTTTTACCAACAGCCTTCTCTTCCTTTATACATATTTCCCTCTTTAAATGCAAATTCTCATTGTCACTAGCTTTTTTACAATTTTAAATCTTCTGACAATAAGACCCTTTCATAATAGCCACTTTGCTAGTAAGCTTTGAAAAAATGAGCATATTGTTTCTGAGTTTCATCTGGTTAGGTGTAATATTTCACCCACTCTTTTGAATGGTCTATTTAAAAATGCAAATTGGCCCTTTTACAACTCACCTTCTATTTCCCTATGTTTATCTAATTACCATTTCAAATCTACTTCTCTCCTATACATCAAAGTCTCTAGACCAGCTGGTTTTAATTCAATTAAGACACACATACATAGATACAGACACCACTAAACTCTATTTTTAAAAATTTTCAATAACATTACGGACATTATTATATCTTGACATCCCCCTCCTAATCAAAAATGAACTCCCATAATTCTAAAAGACAGCTTTTTTATTGACCCATCTTACACTGTCTCCTATACTTAACTATATACTTACACTATTACATTACCAGTTGCATTCATTAACATAACAATATATATGCAAATCCTTGGTATCAGCAGAAATCATTCCAGTTCAGTGTCCAGGTGTTAAAATGTCCAATATTCCCTTTATGTTTCAAACACTTGATAACGCATCTGCAATCAGATTCTCTCACCCAGTGACATGTATTATCTGTAGATTAAATGGTTACGTTAATTAACTCCACCTGAATAGCCTTGCACTTTTGTCTTGAAATTTGTCCCGAAACTTGACTTTCACATCCTTTGGAGCCACATTACCATGTCCAATAGTATGGTCTAGATATGTACCTTGCGCTTTTGCAAATTCACTTCTAGTCAAGCTCATCACCAAATTAGCTTCTTGTAATTGAGTAAATAACTCTTCCAGATGCTGTAACTGCTCCTCCCATGTCTGACTGAAAACTATCAAGTCATCAATATAAACCGCACAATTGCTTAGACCTGCAATGACATTTTTTGTCAGTATTTGAAATGTCGCAGGTGCATTCTTCATGCCACTGGCATGACTTTAAACTGATATAGTCCATTTGGCGTCACAAAAGCCGATATCTCCTTTGCTCTCTCCGAAAGCGGTACTTGCCAATATCCTTTTAGCAAGTCAATCTTTGTGATAAATTTTGATTGTCCCACTTTCGCAATACAACCCTCTAACCTTAGGATATGAATCTGCTTTTGTCACCGTATTCTCCTTTCGATAGTCCACACACAGTCTCTGTGTTCCATCCAGTTTCGGTACCAGTACAATAGGCGAACTCCAGTTACTGCAACTAGACTCAATGATATCATTTTGAAGCATGAAGTCAATTTCTTTCTGTACTTGTAATAACTTTGTCAGATTTAATCTATAAGGATGTTGCCTCCTCGAAGATGAAACTTCTACAGAGACATCATATATAGCTAAATCTATCCTCCCCAACTTATTTCCACAAATAGCTTTTTATGACTGCAATAGCTTTTCCAAATCATTTTGACACTTGGCTGGGAGGGAACTCAATATTACGTTTAAGCTTTCAAGTTCCCCTCAATATCCAATTTGACTAGAGGAAAATCAATGTCAGTGTCCTGCATTCCTACCTCTTTCTCATCATTTACCACCACTAATACCTCTTTTTGTTTCTCTTCCCTGTCAAAGTACTTTTTAAGCATATTTACATGACTCACCATCTGCTTCTTTCTTCTATCTGGAGCATTTATTGAATAATTTACTTCACTCAATTTCTTTTCAATCCTGTAAGGCCCACTAAACCTTGCCTTTAACAAGTCACTCAGTACTTGTAACAGAACTAACACTTTGTCTCCAGCAATAAAATTCTGAG
This sequence comes from Cetorhinus maximus, assembly GCF_964194155.1. NCBI lineage: Eukaryota > Metazoa > Chordata > Chondrichthyes > Lamniformes > Cetorhinidae > Cetorhinus > Cetorhinus maximus. The sequence continues at coordinate 77,760 of NW_027597344.1, forward strand.
CTGTAGTCTTCCTGTGTGAATAACATTCTGGAATACATTTTGCCTCTGTTTCTGAGAAAGCTGTCTGATATAACTATTTTAATTGCAAATCTTTTGCTGCAACTCAATTAATTGCCTTGAGTTAAACACTTCATTTGAACTGTCCTCTGCTGTGTCTTTACGAACAATGTTATCAAACACAGCGCCTGCTCATTGTATTTCAATACCTTCTTCATGCCTTTGAACTGCTTATCCTTTTTGTTTCTCTTGCTTCAACCTGTGTGCCTGTGAATTCGTTATCACACAACCTGGAAACAATCCAGGATGCTCCCTTTGTAACACCTCTATTGAAAACACTTCTGCAGGCTGCTGACCTACCATTGGCATCACCCACATTTGTGATCCAGCTCTATTATTACCCAGAATAAATTGAACCCCTGCAATGGGCAATTTTTCCACCACCCCAACAGTCACTTCGCCAGTTTTCCACTTACTCTTATCTTCCACAATGGAAGAGGTTTAGCATCTCCATGAACCCCAATTATTATCACCTGTTCCTGCAATACTTCCTATGCACAACAACTATCACTATCCCACAACATTAAGGATTGACTAGCCCCGTGTCTCTTAAAATTTAACATCTTTACCTACTCCACCCTTTACACATGGAAAGACTTTCCCTTCACATACAAAATCTTTAAACATTTCTGCAACCTGCTCCTCAGAATTCTCTTGGGTAAGCTCAACACATTCCCACTTCTTTACCTATCACTGATTCTCCTTGTTTTACTTGTACACAAACCATTGGTTTCTCCTGTGCCTGAGCCTCAGAACACACAGTACTTTTACTTCCAAAACTTTCCTGCACCTGAATGATTCCAACAGATTTTCCCTGCGATTTCCAACATACTGACTTTGTGTGTCCTACTTTATTACAATGAAAACATCTCAACTTTCAAATGTCACTTCTACCCTCAACATCTTACTTTTTATTCTGAGAAAAAACTTCCTGGGAACTTACAGCTACTCCTTCTCCTCCCTGACTACCCACCTTCCTTTCACCTTCCCATTTTCTATCCTTTTCCAATTTGAAAGGGTGACAAAAAAAGCTTTAGCTCTATGAACTAACTCATAATTATCAGCTGTCTCTGCTGCTTGTCTTACCGTTTGAACCCTCTGTTCCTCCACATTTGTTCTCACTACCAAAGGGATTGAATCTTTAAATTCTTCCAAAAGAATTACTTCCCTAAGCGCTGCAAATGTTGTCTCTTTTTAATGCCCGTATCAACTGTTCAAATTTACTTTGTTTTACTCTTTCAAACTTGATATAAGTTTGCCCACTCTGTTTTCTCATATTCCTAAATTTCTGCCTGTATGCCTCAGGAACCAACTCATATGCACTCAAAATAGCCTTTTTTACCACAACATAATTCACCGACATTTTTGATAGTGAAGCATATACCTCATGTGTTCTACACACCAACCTGGATTGTAACAGCAATGTCCACTTCTCCTTGACCATTTCACCAGTTTAGCTATCTTCTCAAATGAAATAAAGAATGCTTCGATATCTTTTTCCTCAAACTTTGGAAGAACTTGTACAATTTAAACATCTCCCCACTGGGTTTTAGGTTACAGGTTTTTTCCTCATCAGAACTTTCCTCAGAATCTGAGGTCTCTTTTTTAACTTCCAGCCTTTTAAGCCGATATTCTCTTTCTCTTTCCTTAGTTCACTCTTTCATTGCTAACTTTTCCCTCTGGAGATCAAGTTTTTGCATTTCTCTTTCTTTTTGAAATAATCTGTCTTTTTCCCTTTCTTTTTCTGCTGCCTCTAGTTCCAGTTTTTTTTTCATGTCCTTTGATTGTTCAAGTTCAAGGTTCTTCAGTTCAAACTGAAGTTGCACCACAAACTGAAGTTGACTGCCACCTCTCTTCAAAAAATGCCCTCTTTGAAGAAGTATGGTTCTGTCCTCCGACAGGATTTCTGACTGTCTCTTCTGCCCTGCTCACCTTCATTGCTTTCCATTTCTCTCCTGGTGTTTGACAAGGTGTTTACTAAAACCCGCTTTCACAGCCATATCTCCTTTCTCAGTGATTGTCTCCGTCTCCGACTCACCCCACGTGGATTTCAACTGAAATTCCATCCCTCTTGTTTCGAACCCACCCAGGATTACAGGTATCTCCGGGACATAAAACGTTTCTCGGACTGCTGTTCCCGTCGCATTCTGAGATCCACACTCAGTGCCATGCGCCGCCATATGAATACACTCGACCTCTCCCTCCAGCAGCACCGCCGCACCCTTTTTCAAAGCTGCGCGTGCCCCCAGTTTCATTTTATTCTTCGCCTCATCCGTCGCCTCAACAAGAAACTTTTTCTCTTTCTCTCAAGTGCTAAGGAACGCAAGCTCCAACAACTCATCGACTCCAACACCCATCTGGGACCCTCCACCCCTGCTTGTCCCTCCGTCCTCACCCCATCTTCCAATCCCAGCCCCAGCCGCGTATTCACTATACCCCCTGACCTTCCCCTCTCCGATGCTGAACATTCAGTGCTCAGCAAAGGACTTAGTTTCATACCCTTACGCCCTCATCTCAATGAATTTCGGGCTCGGCATGATGCTGAACTCTTCTTCCGCCGCCTTCGTCTCCGTGCTCACTTCTTTGGGCAGGAGTCCTCTCCCCGTTAAACGGATCCTCTTACCCACCTCCAATATTCTCCCTCCACTTGGACGCCTCCCTCTGGATTCTTACCTTCTCTTGATCTTTTCATTGAGAACTGTCGGCGTGACATTAGCCGTCTCAATTTCTCTGCTCCTCTCACCCATTCTAATCTGTCTCTCTCTGAACTCACTGCACTCCGTTCTCTCAGGTCCAACTCCAACATTGTCATCAAACCCGCTGACAAGGGTGGTACTGTTGTTGTCTGGCGCATTGACCTCTACCTCGCGGAGGCTGAGCGTCAACTCGCAGACGTTTCCTCCTACCTCTCCCTGGACCATGACCCCACCACAGAACATCAAGCCATTGTTTCCAGGACTGTCACTGACCTCATCTCCTCTGGAGATCTTCCTCCCACAGCTTCCAACTTGATAGTCGCCCAACCTCGGACGGCCCGCTTCTACCTCCTACCCAAAATCCACAAACAGAACTGTCCTGGCAGACCGATCGTGTCAGCCTGTTCCTGCCCCACGGAACTCATTTCTCGTTATCTTGACTCCCTTCTCTCTCCCCTTGTCCAGTCCCTTCCCACCTACATCCGTGATTCCTCTGACACCTTACGTCACATCAACAATTTCCAGTTCCCTGGCCCCGACCGCTTCCTCTTCACCATGGATGTCCAATCCCTCTACACCTCCATCCCCCACCAGGATGGTCTGAGGGCCCTTAGCTTCGTCCTTGAACAGAGGCCCCAACAATCCCCATCCACCACTACTCTCCTCCGTCTGGCTGAACTTGTTCTCACACTGAACAATTTCTCCTTTAACTCCTCTCACTTCCTCCAAATAAAAGGTGTGGCTATGGGTACCCGCATGGGCCCCAGCTATGCCTGTCTCTTTATGGGGTATGTGGAACATTCCTTGTTCCAGTCCTACTCCGGCCCCCTCCCACAACTCTTTCTCCGGTACATCGATGATTACTTCGGTGCTGCATCATGCTCTCGTCGGCACCTGGAAAAATTTATTAATTTTGCTTCCAATCTCCACCCCTCCATCATCTTCACATGGTCCATCTCTGACACTTCTCTTCCCTTCCTTGACCTCTCTGTCTCAATTTCTGATGATAGACTGTCCACCAATATCCATTACAAGCCTACCGACTCCCACAGCTACCTCGACTACAGCTCCTCACACCCCGACTCCTGTAAAGACTCCATCCCATTCTCTCAGTTCCTTCGCCTCCGTCGCATCTGTTCTGATGACGCCACCTTCAAAAACAGCTCCTCTGACATGTCCTCCTTCTTCCTTAACCGAGGTTTTCCATCCACGGTCGTTGACAGGGCCCTCAACCGTGTCCGGCCCATATCCCACGCATCCTCCCTCACGCCTTCTCCTCCTTCCCAGAAACATGATAGGGTCCCCCTTGTCCTCACTTATCACCCCACCAGCCTCCTCATTCAAAGGATCATCCTCCGCTATTTCCGCCAACTCCAGCATGATGCCACCACCAAACACATCTTCCCTTCACCCCCCCCTGACGGCATTCCGTAGGGATCGTTCCCTCCGGGACATCCTGGTCCACTCCTCCATCACCCCCTACTCCTCAACCCCCACTTATGGCACCTCCCCATGCCCACGCAGAAGATGCAACACCTGCCCCTTCACTTCCTCTCTGCTCACCATCCAAGGGCCCAAACACTCCTTTCAAGTGAAGCAGCATTTCACTTGCATTTCCCCTAACTTAGTCTACTGCATTCGTTGCTCCCAATGCGGTCTCCTCTACATTGGAGAGACCAAACGCAAACTGGGCGACCGTTTTGCGGAACACCTGCGGTCTGTCTGCAAGAAAGACCCAAACCTCCCTGTCGCTTGCCATTTTAACACTCCACCCTGTTCTCTTGCCAACATGTCTGTCCTTGGCTTGCTGCATTGTTCCAGTGAAGCCCAACGCAAACTGGAGGAACAGCACCTCATCTTCCAACTAGGCACTTTACAGCCCTCCGGGCTGAATATTGAATTCAACAACTTTAGATCTTAAACTCCCCCTCCCCCCATCCCCACCCCGTTTCTTTCCCCCCCCCCGCCTTTTTTTTTTCAATAATTTATATAGATTCTTCTTTCCCCACCTATTTACATTATTTTTAAATCTAAAACTAAAACCTTTAGTCTTTCCACCCCACCCCCACTAGAGCTGTACTTTGAATATCCTGTCTTCCATTCTTAATTAGCACTTTTCTCAGACAAATACCACCACCTTCAACACCTCTTTGACCCTTTTGTCTGTGACATCTTTTGATTATCTGCTCATCTCCACAATCACCACACCACACCCTCAATGTGTCTCTCCCCCCCCACCACCACCACCCCCCCCCCCACCCACCTTAAACCAATTTATATTTCTCCCTTCTTCTAACTATGCTCCAGTTCTGCTGAAGGGCCATGAAGGCTCGAAACGTTAACTGATTTCTTCTCCGCCGATGCTGCCAGACTTGCTGAGTTTTTCCAGGTAATTCTGTTTTTGTTTTGCACCACCTCTATCTGTGACTCACTAATGCCAGGTGTCACTTCCAACTTCAAATGCTGTGCTATCACTTCAACTATATCTGCTTTCCTAGCCCCCACCGGTAACCCCAATTGCAAGTTATCCGCCAACTCTGTTAACTTATTCTTGGATACTTTCTGTAACCCAGTCAGAGTTATATCTTCTACTTCCATAAAGATTTAGCCATGGGTACAGGCATTTTTGCAGTCTCATCACTTCAAAAATACCTCACAACCATTCCTGAATTCAAAGTGCTTCTCGTACTCGTAATCTAAAAATCACCAATCAAAAAAATCAAGGAATTACAAATATATCCCTCAAAGAGCCGCCAATTATTATGACACAGCCAATGGTAAATGCTGAGTTGTTCAAATCCCAGAGGGAAACTTGAAACAACTGTCATAACCCATTTATGCAATTTGTGTGTTTCGAGATGCAGTCTTTGAATTCAGTAGTGATAAGACCACAGAGTCTCAAGAGGTTCTTTATAAAACTAAATTAAACATTTATTAATACAAGAAAGATTGTAAGTACATACATATAGTTGTAGATTTAAAAACACCCCACCCCCACTAGAGCTGTACCTTGAGTGTCCTGCCATCCATTCTTAATTAGCACTTTTCTTAGATAATATCACCACCTTCAACACCTCTTTGATCCTTTTGTCTGTGACATCTTTTGATTATCTGCTCCTATCACTGCTTCCTTGTCCCTACAACCACCCCACCCTCAACTTCTCTCCCCCCGCCCCCCACCTTAAACCAGCTTATATTTCACCCCTCTCCTAACTAAACTCAGTTCTGTTGAAGGGTCATGTGGACTCGAAACGTCGACTCTTTTCTTCTCCACCGATGCTGCCAGACCTGCTGAGTTTTTCCAGGTAATTCTGTTTTTGTTTTGGATTTCCAGCATCGGCAGTAGTTTTTTGTTTTTATCTCTGTGCCTTGCACCATTGTCCCCTTTATCATTTACTCTCTCCAGCCTTCCATCCTGTCACAAGACCGTTTGTTGTTTCCTTCTGTCTGCCCCTGTTTTCTCTGACTCTGGACTTGTTTATAAACAGTTAAATCTGGGAAATTTTCCAGTTTGGATAAAAGTTCAGCGACGTGAAACATTCACCGACAATGATGCTGTTTGTCTTGCTGAGTATTTCCAACATTTTCTATTTTGAGATCGGATTTGCAGCATCTGCAGTATCTTGTTTTTGGGGTCACTGTGGATCAGTTTTCCCTCACTTATCGTTACCTGTTTAAAGGTGAAGAAGGAGCTTTTAAAGAATGAGACAACAGGAACTGTCACCCTGTTCGACATGAAACTAAACTCACTGTTAATTCCTCATCAGTAACAATGTTAAACACAAAGTTTCCGGCCGGGATTGAACCGGGGACTTTCTCATATAAAGTAAACGTGATAATCACTGCACTGGGGAAATGAGTGTGAATCCCCCCCGGACAGAGGGGAACTGACCATCCATCTCTAGCTCTAATTCCCAAACAGAAAATGCTGCCAAGAATCAGCAAGTCCGGCTGAGTCTGTGGCCGCTCTCAGCGTCTGAAATCGTCACAATGCCCGGGTGATTGACGGAAGCTCCGGACCAATAGGAAGAGGGGGCGGGACTGGAGGACCGAGCGTTGGGGCTGGTCCTCCAACCAATCGGAGTGAATGCAGGGGCGGGACCGGACTGTGAATGAAGCATGCGCAGTGCGGGTATTGGCGATGGGGAGACGGGTCCACAATGGGTAAAGGGGGCAGATGGCGGGGCGGAGGGAGCGGTGGATCCGGCGGGTGGACGGAGAGGCTCCGGAAACATGTTGTGTAAACCGCAAACCCCGGAAATAAACTGACCGGTCCCCCTCCCCCGTTTACACCGAGCGGGGCCGCAGCTCCCAGATCAATGAAGAGCCGGTTTGTATCAGGCTGGACATTGGTTCCAGAGGCTGGTCCCTGGTCTCCAGAGTCGGTTCTTTATCATTGAATCATTGAATGGTTACAATACAGACGGAGGCCATTCAGCCCGTCCTGCCTGTGCTGGCTCTCTGCAAGCGCAAATCAGCTGGTCCCACTCACCTGCCCAGGACCACAAGACCAGCAGCAGATATTACCCATCCTCAGTTACCTGTGGAGAAGATGATGTTTGACCTTCTTGAACCGCTGCAGTCCGTGTGGTGAAGCTGCTCCCACAATGCTGTTAGATAAAGAGTTACAGTGATGATGAAGGAACGGCGATATATGTCCAAATCAACAACAACAATGTGTGTTTATATAGCACATTTCATGTAATAGACCTTTCCAGGTTTAACAGATGTGCTAAAAAGCAACATTTGACACAGAATCATGTAAAGAGGTAAGAGGGCAGATGGCCAAAAGTTTAGTCAAAGATGTAGGTTTAAAGGAGAATCTTGAACGAGGAAAGAAAGAAAGAGAGCGGAGAGGTTTATGGAGGAAATTCCAGTGCTTATGGCCTTTGAGCTCAGATGTGGATACTAAGGATGAAGCGATTAAAATCGGGAATGCTCAGGAAGCTGGAATGAGCAGAGTGCAGAGACCTGGGTTGGTTGTGATGCTGGAGGAGATTACAGAGACAGGGAGGGATGAGAACATGGAGGGACTAGAAAACAAGGATGAGAAATTTAAAATGTTGGTTCTTCTTAAACAGGAACTTTCATAGGTCAGTGAGCACAGGGGTGATGGGTGAATAAGACTGGGTGCGAGTAAATATATGGGCAGCAGAGTTTTGGATGACCTAAAGATTATGGGGAGGTTGAATGTGGGAGACCAGCCAGAAGTGCGTTAGGAAGGAACATAAGAAATACAAGCAGCGATAGGCCATTCAGCCCTTCGAGCCCTTCTGCCATTCAGTGAGATCACGGCTGATCTTCTACTTCAACACCATTTTCTGGCACTATACCCTTATCCCCAATGTTTTTTATATGTAGAAATCTATCGATCTCAGTATTGAACATTC